>NC_057810.1:269359931-269427695 GCF_018294505.1 Triticum aestivum
GCCGGCCCCGCACCCGAAGCGCCTCCGCCGCCCGGTCTCCTCCCCAACGCCGGCCGCCTCCGCTGACCTCCCCGGCAACCTCCCGCGGACATCTCCGGCGAGAGCCCGGCCCTCCTCGGCATCCGCGCCGTTCAGATCCAGATTCGGGTCTCGGAGGTTGACTTTTTCCCTTCCCCGTTTTGCCCAAGTGCGAGATATCTTGCATTAACATGCCATGTTCATCGCGTCACATCTCTGCATCCGTAGCTCCGTTTTGTGCGTGTAATATGTCAAATTGTTCGTCTTGACGAGTACTTCATTTCATTCCATTGCATAATTTTCATTTGAGCTCATCTTGATGCCCGAAATGCTGTTGGAAGAGTGCATGTTGATGTTAATCTGCTGAAACTGTTATAATTTGCTCATTTATCATTTTTGCCATGATTGATGTGTGCATCCTATGAGGTTGATGTCTACATGTATGTTGATCTATGCCATGCCATCTTTCCAGAGGTGTTAACCATATATTTTTGTGAGTTGTGTGCTGAGTGCATCGAGCTTGTTAAGGAGGGTACATGTTGTTGCTGTTTTGCTAGACAGATTCTGTTATGTTTTGTTGCTATGTTAACATGCTTCTACTAGTCATTTTGTGCATAATCTGGAGATGCTCTATAAACATGTTTTGATCTACATGTCTTGCTCTATCCATTCATGCCCTTGGTTGCAATTATAGCCTGTAGAACATGTTGTTATCTTGCTCCAAAGTTGCCTTATAATGTTGTTGTCAGCCTGTTAACATTAAGTTCACTTGTTCCCATGTGTTTTGCTAGTGATCCATGCACCCTATGAACTTTCTCTTTCCATGCTTAGCTTCACAAACATGCCTTATTTCTTTTGGTTGCCTTTCCATGCCATGTATTGCTCTGTGGTGAGTGGTTCAAGGTCACCAACATGCCTACTTATTGTTGTTCCTGCCATGTTTGAATCTGTCATATAACTTGCCATGTTTACATGAGTGCCATCATATTTTCTGTGCCCTTTTGGCTCATGGTCAGTAAGGGACTTTTGATCTATGCAATCAGTAGATTCATGCCATGCCTTTGTTTGCCATGATAATTTCCTGTAACATGTTGTTTGAGAGCTCTAAACATTGCATCCTGATGTTATTTCCTGATAAGTCTGAAACTGTTATGATTTGCAATCTTACCATGTGTTTTTGAGCATGATCTAGTGATTTCTGGAGATAGCTCAGTGTTCATGTTTTGTTATGCTTCACCTGTACTTCATGCCCATGCCTTTTGTTATTTCGTTGCGATGCTGTAGCATATTTTTTTGATGCTTGTAAGATGCCTAGTTGCTGTTATGGACAGATTGTTGTTATGACTTGTATAGTGTGTGTGTTGAACTGTTGCTCCGTTTTGAGTGTGCTCTATATGAAACTTGCTTGATTTTGCATGTAGCTTCATATTATCATGTTGCATCCTTGTTTTGAGGTGTGTTTGCTTGATGTTTGGGTGCATTTTGCATCAATGCCATGTTTAACTTGTTTTGCTCATATCTTCTAGGCCGTAGCTCAGAATCTAATGAACTTTATATGTAACTTGACTAGAATTTCGTGTAGATCATCTTGGTGCATCTTAACTTGCTGTTTAACAACTTGAACATAAGGTTTATTCAGTTCTGGACCAATTTCGAAATATGCATATGAGGACTTACCGGAATTGTTATATGTTGTTTCCGGCCTCATTTAAACTTGCCTTGATGTGTTGTTCTTGTTTGCATCATCTTTTGCGACGAGTAGATTCATGTAGCTTTGTCATGCATCATGCTTGTTGTGCATCATGTCTTGTTCATGTGTGGTGTGTTTACCTATGTTGTGTGCTTCTTCTTGTTAGTTCCTGTTTCATTGCGATCGTGAGGATTCGTTCGTCTACGCTTGGTTCGTCTTCGTGGCTTCATCTTCTTCATGGACTCGTTCTTCTTCCTTGGGGGATTTCAGGCAAGATGACCATTACCCTGGATCTCACTACTATCATTGCTATGCTAGTTGCTTCGTTCTATCGCTGTGCTGCGTTACCTATCATTTGCTCTTCAAGCCTCCCAAATTGCCATGAACCTCTAACCTTTGACACCCTTCCTAGCAAACCATTGCTTGGCTATGTTTCCGCTTTGCTCAGCCCCTCTTATAGCGTTGTTAGTTGCAGGTGAAGTTGAAGATTTCTCCATGGTGGACAGGATTTTGGTTGGGATATCACAGTATCTCTTATATTATTAATGCACCTATATATTTGGTAAAGGGTGGAAGGCTCGGCCTTATGCCTGGTGTTTTGTTCCACTCTTGCCGCCCTAGTTTCTGTCATACTGATGTTATGTTCCCGGATTTTGCGTTCCTAACGCGGTCGGGTGATTTATGGGACCCCCCTGACAGTTCGCTTTGAATAAAACTTGTCCAGCAAGGCCCAAACTTGGTTTTACCATTTGCCTCACCACCACCTATACCCTTCCCTTGGGTCGGCCAACCCAAGGGTCATCTTTATTTTAGCCCCCCCGGGCTAGTGCTTGTCTAAGTGTTGGTCCGAACCGAGCCGCCTGCGGGGCCACCTCGGGGAAACTCGAAGTCTGGTTTTACTCGTAGCCTGTCTCATCCGGTGTTGCCCTGAGAACGAGATATGTGCAGCTCCTATTGAAATGTCTTGTAAACCGGGATTCCGAGTCTGATCGGGCCTTCCTGGGAGAAGGTCTATTCCTTCGTTGATCGCGAGAGCTTGTCATGGGCTAAGTTGGGACACCCCTGCAGGGTTTAAACTTTAGAGAGCCGTTTCCGCGGTTATGTGGCAGATGGGAATTTGTTATTGTCTGGTTGTAGATAACTTGACACCAGATCCGAATTAAAACGCATCAACCGTGTGTTTAGCCGTGATGGTCTCTTCTCGGCGGAGTCCGGGAAGTGAACACGGTTTCTGGGTTATGTTTGACGTAAGTAGGAGTTCAGGATCACCTCTTGATCATTGTTAGTTGATGCCCGTTCCTTTGTTTCTCTTCTCGCTCTCATTTGCGTATGTTAGCCACCATATCATGCTTAGTCGCTGCTCCAACCTCACCACTTTACCCCTTCCTTTCCCATTTAAGCTTTGCTAGTCTTGATACCCATGGTAATGGGATTGCTGAGTCCTCGTGGCTCATAGATTACTACAACAACAATTGCAGGTATAGGTTTATGCGATGATCATGACGCGAGAGCGATGCTTGCTTGCGTTGAGTTCTTCTTCTGCTTCTTCGATCAGGGGATAGGTTCCAGGTCGGCAGCCTGGGCTAGCAGGGTGGATATTGTTTGTGTTTCTGTTTATGATTCATCCGTAGTCAGATGTTGTTCTTGTATGTTGTATTGTTGTATTCATGTGGCATTGTATGCCTTATGTATGTATCCCCACTATTATGTAATGTTGATGTAATGATATGCACCTTGCAAAAGCGTCTTCAAGATGCGCTTCTATCCTTGGTGGGACCATCGAGTTCCTTTGGGATAGGGTCGCATCTTGGGCGTGACAAAACTGCTAGAGCTTCGTGATGAACTATAACATATCAGGGATAGATATGATGATCCTTGAAATATTCGCGATGTTTGACACCGCGAAAGTAGAAATCAAGAAGGAGCATCAATTGTCGATGGTTAGTGAAACCACTAGTTTTAAGAAGGGCAAGGGCAAGAAGGGATACTTCATGAAACGACAAATCAGCTGCTGCTCTAGTGGAGAAACCCGAGGTTGAACCCAAACCCGAGACTAAGTGCTTCTGTAATAAGGGGAACAGTCACTGAAGCAGAATTACCCTAGATACTTGGTAGATGAGAAGGCTGGCAAGGTCGATAGAAGTATATTGGATATACATTATGTTAATGTGTACTCTACTAGTACTCCTAGTAGCACCAGGGTATTAGATACCGGTTCGGTTGCTAAGTGTTAGTAACTCGAAATAAAAGGCTGCGGAGTAGACGGAGACTAGCTAAAGGTGAGCTGGCGTTATGTGTTGGAAGTTTTCCAAGCTTGATGTGATCAAGCATCGCACGCTCCCTCTACCGTCGAGATTGGTGTTAAACCTAAATAATTGTTATTTGGTGTTTGCGTTGAGCATAGACATGATTGGATTATGTCTATCACAATACGGTTATTTATTTAAGGAGAATAATGGTTACTCTGTTTATTTGAATAATACCTTCAATGGTCTTACGCCCAAAATGAATGGTTTATTGAATCTTGATCGTAGTGATACACATGTTAATGCCAAAAGATATAAGATAGTAATGATAGTACCACCTACTTGTGGCACTGCCATGTAAGTCATATTGGTATAAAACGCATGAAGAAGCTCCATGTTGATGGATCTTTGGACTCACTCGTTTTTGGAAAAGTTTGAGACATGCGAACCTGACTATTGGTGTATATGCATGAAGAAACTCCATGCAAATGGACCGTTTGGACTCACTTGATTTTGAATAACTTGAGACATGCAAATCATACCACATGGGCAAGATGATTGAAAGCCTCGTTTTCAGTAAAATGGAACAAGAAAGCAACTTGTTGGAAGTAATACATTTTGATGTGTGCAGTCCAATGAGTGCTGAGGCACGCAGTGGATATCGTTATGTTCTTACTTCACGGATGATTTGAGTAGATACTGAGTATATTTACTTGATGGAACACAAGTCTCTATTATTGAATAGTTCAAGTAATTTCAGAGTGAAGTTGAAGATCATCGTGACAAGAGGATAAAATGTCTATCATATGATCATAGAGATGAGTATCTGAGTTACAAGCTTTGGCACGCAATTAAGACATTGTGGAAATTGTTTCACAATTAATACCGCCTGGAACACCATAGTGTGATGGTGTCCGAACATCATTGTTGCACCCTATTGGATATGGTGCGTACCATGATGTCTCTTATTGAATTACCACTATCGTTCATGGGTTAGGCATTAGAGACAACCGCACTCACTTTAATAGGGCACCACATAATTCCGTTGAGACGACACCGTTTGAACTATGGTTTGGAGAAACCTAAGTTGTCATTTCTTAAAAGTTTGGGACTGCGACGCTTATGTGAAAAAGTTTTAGGTTGATAAGCTCGAACCCAAAGCGGATAAAATGCATCTTCATAGGACACCCTAAACAGTTGGGTATACCTCCTAATTCAGATCCGAAAGCAATAGGGATTGTTTCTTGAATCGGGTCCTTTCTCGAGGAAGAGTTTGTCTCGAAAATTGAGTGGGAGGATGGTGGAGACTTGATATGGTTATTGAACCGTCACTACAACTAGTATGTAGCAGGGCACGGGAGGTTGTTCCTGTGGCACCTACACCAATTGAAGTGGAAGCTTATGATAGTAATCATGAAACTTCGGATCAAGTCACTACCAAACCTCGTAGGTCGACAAGGATGCGCACTACTTCAGAGTGGTACTTAAATCCTGTCTTGGAGGTCTTGTTGCTAGTCAACAATGAACCTACGAGCTATGGAGAAGTGATGGTGGGCCCGTATTCCGACAAATGGTTAGAAGCCGTGATATCCGAGATAGGATTCATGTATCAGAACAAAGTATGGACTTTGGTGGACTTGCCCGATGATCGGCAAGCCGTTGAGATAAATGGATCTTTAAGAAGAAGACGGACGTGCACGGTAATGTTGCCGTCTATGAAGCTCGACTTGTGGCAAAGAGTCTTTTCACAAGTTCAAGGAGGTGACTACGATGAGATTTTCTCATCCGTAGCGATGCTTGAGTCCGTCGGAATCATGTTAGCATTAGCTGCATTTATGAAATCTGGCAGATGGATGTCAAAACGAGTGTCCTTACCAGTTTTCATAAGGAAAGGTTGTATGTGATACAATTAGAAAGGTTTTGTCAATCCTAAGGATGCTAAAAGGTACGCTAGCTCTAGCGATCCTTCCATGGACTGGAGTAAGCATCTCGGAGTTGGAATATGCACTTTGATAAGATGATCAAAGATTTTTGGTTTATACAAAGTTTATGAGAAACTTGTATTTCCAAAGAAGTGAGTGGGAGCACTATAGAATTTCTGATGAGTATATGTTATTGACATATTGTTGATTAGAAATGATGTAGAATTTCTGGAAAGCATATAGGGTTATTTGAAAGGTGTTTTCAATAGAAAAACTAGATTAAGCTACTTGAACATTGAGCATCAAGATCTATGAGGAAAGATCAAAAACGCTAAATGGTACTTTCAAATGAGCATATACCTTGACATGATCTTGAAGGTGTTCAAGATGGATTAGTCCAAGAAGGAGTTCTTGCCTGAGATGTAAGGTATGAAGTTAAGACTTAAAGCTCGACCACGGTAGAAAAGAGAGAAAGGACGAAGGTCGTCCCCTATGCTTTAGACGTAGGCTCTACAGTATGCTATGCTGTGTACCGCACCTGATGTGTGCCTTGCTACATATCTGGCAAGAGCGTACAAAGGTGATCAAGGAGTGGATCACTAGATAGCGGTCAAAATTATCCTTAGAGGAATAAGGATATGTTTCTCGATTATGGAGGTGATAAAGAGTTCGACGTAAAGGGTTATGTCGATGCAAGCTTTAACACCTATCTGAATGACTCTGAGTAGCAAAATGGATACGTATAGTGGAGCAACCATTTGGAATAGCTCCAAGTGGAGCATGGAAGCAGCATTTACAATATGACCTAGAGATTTGCGAAGTACATACGGATCTGAATGTTGCAGACCCGTTGACTAAAACCTCTCTCACAAGCAAACATGATCAAACCCCATAACTCATTGAGTCTTAATCACATGATGATGTGAAATAGTTTATTGACACTAGTAAACTCTTTGGATGTTGGTCACATGGCGATGTGACCTGTGAGTGTTAATCACATGGCGATGTGAACTAGATTATTGACTCTAGTGCAAGTGGGAGACTGTTGGAAATATGCCCTAGAGGCAATAATAAATTAGTTATTATTATATTTCCTTGTTCATGATAATCGTTTATTGTCCATGCTATAATTGTATTGATAGGAAACACAGATACATGTGTGGATACATAGACAATACCATGTCCCTAGTAAGCCACTAGTTGACTAGCTCGTTGATCAATAGATGGTTACGGTTCCTGACCATGGACATTGGATGTCGTTGATAACGGGATCACATCATTAGGAGAATGATGTGATGGACAAGACCCAATCCTAAGCCTAGCACAAAGATGATAGTTCGTATGCTAAAGCTTTTCTAATGTCAAGTATCATTTCCTTACACCATGAGATTGTGCAACTCCCGGATACCGTAGGAATGCTTTGGGTGTACCAAAGGTCGCAACATAACTGGGTGGCTATAAAGGTGCACTACAGGTATCTCCGAAAGTGTCTGTTGGGTTGGCACGAATCGAGACTGGGATTTGTCACTCCGGTAAACGGAGAGGTATCTCTGGGCCCACTCGGTAGGACATCATCATAATGTGCACAATGTGACCAAGGGGTTGATCACGGGATGATGTGTTACGGAACGAGTAAAGAGACTTGCTGGTAACGAGATTGAACAAGGTATCGGCATACCGACGATCGAATCTCGGGCAAGTACAATACCGTTAGACAAAGGGAATTGTATACGGGATCGATTGAGTCCTTGACATCGTGGTTCATCCGATGAGATCATCGTGGAACATGTGGGAGCCAACATGGGTATCCAGATCCCGCTGTTGGTTATTGACCGGAGAACGTCTCGGTCATGTCTACATGTCTCCCGAACCCGTAGGGTCTACACACTTAAGGTTCGATGACGCTAGGGTTATAAAGGAAGTTTGTATGTGGTTACCGAATGTTGTTCGGAGTCCTGGATGAGATCCCGGACGTCACGAGGAGTTCTGGAAGGGGTCCGGAGGTCCGCAAATTGTTCCACCATGTCCAATACAGTAGCATGGGCTGTAGGGGGGCGCCATAGCCTTAATGGGCCAGGGGCACCGGCCCCCCCAAGGCCCATGCGCATGGGAAGGGGGAAACCCTAAAGGGGAGGGCCTCCACTTGACTTGGGAGGCACTCCTCCCCCCTTGGCCGCCGCCCCAACCCTAGATGGGATCTAGGGGGCCGGCCCCCTCTTCCCCCCACCTATAAATAGTGGAGGGGTGGGAGCGCAGCCGCACCCAAGTTCTGGCGCAGCCCTCCCCCTCTCCCAAGTACTCCTCCTCTCTCGCGGTGCTTGCCGAAGCCCTGCAGGATTGCCACGCTCTTCCACCACCACCACGCCATCGTGTTGCTGCTGGATGGAGTCTTCCTCAACCTCTCCCTCTCTCCTTGCTGGATCAAGGCATGGGAGACATCACCGGGATGTACGTGTGTTGAATGCGGAGGTGCCGTCCGTTCGGCACTAGGATCTCCGGTGATTTGGATCACGACGAGAACGACTCCTTCAACCCCGTTCTCTTGAACGCTTCCGCTTAGCGATCTACAAGGGTATGTAGATGCACTCTCCTTCCCCTCGTTGCTGGTTTCTCCATAGAAAGATCTTGGTGACACGTAGGAAAATTTTGAATTTCTGCTATGTTCCCCAACAATCATGTGATATGGCCACCTTACCGAGGCCAGCCACCTTACCCTTTGAGTTGTCACCGAAAGTGACATACTTTCGAGGACTATCATTTTCAGCAAGCTCACGAAACATGTCTTTATCTCCGATCATGTGATCGGTACATCCACTATCAAGAACCCATTCCTTTCCTCCTGACATATATCCCTGAAGATTTGCCATCAGACCTAAGTGTCTCATTGCATCATCAAGATCGAAGTCACTATCATCATCCTCATCATAGTATCCATGTTCAACATCCTCATGTGGTGGATCAAATCCTAGAGAGGGTGATTCGTTAGAGTGAGTTTGACAATGATCTTGCTTATGAATTTTTATAGCTTCGGAAATAATATCACTAATAATTCCAACATCTCCTTTGGCACGCATAAGGTTTGTAAGCTCAAATAGACGATCACCAAACATAGGATCACTAGTATTCATCTTACTCAAAGATAGACTTATGGAGAATTTCATCTAGATTTTTCAAGGAATAATCTGGAAAGCGTTCCTCAAGGAATTTCCATATAGTGTAGGCACAATTAAGAGTAGGCAAACATCCAATCAAGTTTCTAGGCAATCCTCTAATGATAAGTTCGGCAGTTCTAAGATTCCTAATCATATCAATAGACTCATCAAGGGTAGGATGCATAGGATCAACATGAGGTGCACAAGGGATAGCAATTTACTTGTTCAAATGATATTAATTGAAAATTACAAGCATCTCATTTTTCCACTCATGAAAATACTCTCCATCAAGAATAGGCACTCTATGTCTAAGACTCCCCAAAGTAGACTCATCCATCTTCCTCCAATGGTGATTAAACCAAGGTAATGGAGACCAATGTGTTGGGGAACGTAGCAGAAATTCAAAATTTTCCTACGTGTCACCAAGATCTATCTATGGAGAAACCAGCTACGAGTAGAAGGAGAGTGCATCTACATACCCTTGTAGATCGCTAAGCGGAAGCGTTCAAGTGAACAGGGTTGATGGAGTCGTACTCGTCGTGATTCAGATCACCAATGATCAAGTGTCGAACGGACGGCACCTCCGCGTTCAACACACGTACAGCCCGGTGACGTCTCCCACGCCTTGATCCAGCAAGGAGAGAGGGAGAGGTTGAGGAAGACTCCATCCAACAGCAGCACAACGGCGTGGTGGTGGTGGAGGAGCGTGGCAATCCCGCAGGGCTTCGCCAAGCACCATGGGAGAGGATGAGTAGGGAGAGAGGTAGGGCTGCACCAAGAGGGAGAGAACTCATGTGTATGGCAGCCCCAAACCTCAACTATATATAGGGGGAAGGGGGGGCTGCGCCCCCTTTAGGGTTTCCCACCCCCAAGGGGTGCGGCCAGCCCTAGATGGCAAAGGGGGTGGCGGCCAAGAGGGGAGAGGAGAGGAAGGCGCACCAATATGGGCCTTAAGGCCCATCTGGACTAGGGTTTGCCCCCTCCCACTCTCCCTTGCGCCTTGGCCCCCTTGTGGGGGGCGCACCAGCCCTCCTAGGGGCTGGTCCCCTCCCACACTTGGCCCACGCAACCTTCTGGGGCAGGTGGCCCCACTTGGTGGACCACCGGGACCATCCCGGTGGTCCCGGTACAATACCGATATCGCCCGAAACTTTTCCGGTGACCAAAACAGGACTTCCCATATATAAATCTTTACCTCCGGACCATTCCGGAACTCCTCGTGACGTCCGGGATCTCATCCGGGACTCCGAACAACATTCGGTAACCACATACAAGCTTCCTTTATAACCCTAGCGTCACCGAACCTTAAGTGTGTAGACCCTACGGGTTCGGGAGACATGCAGACATGACCGAGACGTTCTCTGATCAATAACCAACAGCAGGATCTGGATACCCATGATGGCTCCCACATGCTCCACGATGATCTCATCGGACGAACCACGATGTCAAGGACTTAATCAATCCCGTATACAATTCCCTTTGTCTATCGGTATGTTACTTGCCCGAGATTCGATCGTCGGTATCCAATACCTAGTTCAATCTCGTTACCGGCAAGTCACTTTACTCGTTCCGTAACACATCATCCCGTGATCAACTCCTTGGTCACATTGCGCATATGATGATGTCCTACCGAGTGGGCCCAGAGATACCTCTCCGTTTACACGGAGTGACAAATCCCAGTCTCGATCCGCATAAAACAATAGATACTTTCGGAGATACCTGTAGTGCACCTTTATAGTCACCCAGTTACGTTGTGACGTTTGATACACCCAAAGCACTCCTACGGTATCCAGGAGTTACACGCTCTCATGGTCGAAGGAAGAGATACTTGACATTGGCAAAGCTCTAGCAAATGAACTACACGATCTTTTGTGCTAGGCTTAGGATTGGGTCTTGTCCATCACATCATTCTCCTAATGATGTGATCCCGTTATCAACGACATCCAATGTCCATAGCCAGGAAACCATGACTATCTGTTGATCACAACGAGCTAGTCAACTAGAGGCTCACTAGGGACATATTGTGGTCTATGTATTCACACGTGTATTACGATTTCCGGATAATACAGTTATAGCATGAATAAAAGACAATTATCATGAACAAGGAAATATAATAATAATACTTTTATTATTGCCTCTAGGGCATATTTCCAACAGTCTCCCACTTGCACTAGAGTCAATAATCCAGTTCACATCGTCATGTGATTAACACTCACAGGTCACATCGCCATGTGACTAATACCCAAGAGTTTTAGGTTTGATCATGTTGCTTGTGAGAGAGGTTTTAGTCCACGGGTCCGAACCTTTCAGATCTGTGTGTGCTTTACAAATCTCTATGTCATCTCCTAGATGTAGCTACCACGCTCTATTTGGAGCTATTCCAAATAACTGTTCTACTTGGAGCTATTCTAAATTGTTGCCCCATAATACGTATCCGGTATCTCTTCTTAGAGCTATCCGGATAGGTGTTAAGCTTGCATCGATGTAACCTTTACGACGAACTCTTTTACCACCTCCATAATCGAGAAAATTCCTTAGTCCACTAGTTACCAAGGATAACTTTGACCGTTGTCTGTGATTCATTCATGGATCACTCTTGTACCCCTTGACTGACTCATGGCAAGGCACACTTCAGGTGCGGTACTCAGCATGGCATACTGTAGAGCCTATGTCTTAAGCATAGGGGACGACCTTCGTCCTTTCTCTCTATTCTGCCGAGGTCGAGCTTTAAGTCTTAACTTCATACCTTACAACTCAGGCAAGAACTCCTTCTTTGACTGGTCCATCTTGAACACCTTCAAGATCATGTCAAGGTATGTGCTCATTTGAAAGTATTATTAAGCATTTTGATCTATCCTTATAGATCTTGATGCTCAATGTTCAAGTAGCTTAATCCAGGCTTTCCATTGAAAAACACCTTTCAAATAACCCTATATGCTTTCTAGAAATTCTACATCATCTCTGATCATCAATATGTCAACAACATATACTCATCAGAAATTCTATAGTGCTCCCACTCACTTCTTTGGAAATACAAGTTTCTCACAACTTTGTACAAACCCAAAATCTTTGATCATCATCAAAGCATACATTCCAACTCCGAGATGCTCACTCCAGTCCATTGAAGGATTGCTGGAGCTAGCATACCTTTTAGCATCCTTAGGATTGACAAAAACTTTCTGATTGTATTACATACAACCTTTCCTTACGAAAACTGGTAAGGAAACTTGTTTTGATATCCATCTGCCAGATTTCATAAATGTGGCTAGTGCCTACATGAATCCGACGGACTTAAGCATCGCTACGGATGAGAAAATCTCATCGTAGTCAACTCCTTGAACTTATGAAAAACTCTTCGCCACAAGTCGTGCTTCATAGAAGGTGACATTACCATCGACGTCCGTCTTCTTCTTAAAAGATCCATTTATCTCAATGGCTTGCCGATCATCGGGCAAGTCCACCAAAGTCCATGCTTTGTTCTGATACATGAATCCTATCTCGGATTTCATGGTTTCTAACCATTTGTTGGAATTTGGGCCCACCATTGCTTCTCCATAGCTCGTAGGTTCATTGTTGTCTAGCAACATGACCTTCAAGACAGGATCACCATACCACTCTGAAGTAGTACGCATCCTTGTCATCCTACGAGGTTCGGTAGTGACTTGATCCGAAGTTTCATGATCACTATCATAAGCTTCCACTTCAATTGGTGTAGGTGCCACGGGAACAACTTCCTGTGCCCTGCTACACACTGGTTGAAGTGATGGTTCAATAACCTCATCATGTCTCCACCATCCTCCCACTCAATTCTTTCGAGAGAAACCTTTCCTCGAGAAAGGACCTGATTCAAGAAACAATCCTTTATTGCTTTTGGATCTGAGATAGGAGGTATACCCAACTGTTTTGGGTGTCCTATGAAGATGCATTTATCCGCTTTGGGTTCTAGCTTATCAGCCTGAAACTTTTTCACATAAGCGTCGTAGCCCCAAACTTTTAAGAAACGACAACTTAGGTTTCTCTAAACCATAATTCATACGGTGTCATCTCAATGGAATTACGTGGTGCCCTATTTAAAATGAATGTGGTTGTCTCTAATGCCTAACCCATGAACGATAGTGGTAATTCGATAAGAGACATCATGGTACGCACCATATCCAATAGGGTGCAACTATGATGTTCGGACGCACCATCACACTATGGTGTTCCAAGCGGTATTAATTGCGAAACAATTTCCACAATGTCTTAATTGTGTGCCAAAACTCGTAACTCAGATATTCATCTCTATGATCATATCATAGACATTTTATCCTCTTGTCACAATGATCTTCTACTTCACTCTGAGATTATTTGAACCATTCAATAATTCAGACTTGTGTTTCATCAAGTAAATATTCTCAACATCTACTCGAATCATCTGTGAAGTAAAAACATAACGATATTCACTGCATGCCTCAGCACTCATCGGACTGCACACATCAAAATGTGTTACTTCCAACAAGTTGCTATCTTGTTCCATCTTACTGAAACCGAGGCTTTTCATTCATCTTGCCCATGTGGTATGATTTGCATATCTCAAGTGATTCAAAATCAAGTGAGTTCAAACGGTCCATTTGCATGGAGTTTCTTCATGCATATATACCAATAGACATGGTTCGCATGTCTCAAACTTTTCAAAAATGAGTGAGTCCAAAGATCCATCAACATGGAGCTTCTTCATGCATTTTATACCGATATGACTTACGTGGCAGTGCCACAAATAGGTGGTACTATCATTACTATCTTTTGGCATGAACATGTGTATCACTACGATCGAGATTTCAATGAACCATTCATTTTAGGTGCAAGACCATTGAAGGTATTATTCAAATAAATAGAGTAACCATTATTCTCTTTAAATAAATAACCGTATTGCGATAGACATAATCCAATCATGTCTATGCTCAACGCAAACACCAAATCTCGATGGTAGAGGGAGCGTGCGATGCTTGATCATATCAACATTGGAAACACTTCCAACACATATCGTCAGCTCACCTTTAGCTAGTCTCCGTTTATGCCGTAGCTTTTATTTCGAGTTACTAACACTTAGCAACCGAACCGGTATCTTATACCCCGGTGCTACTAGGAGTACTAGTAAAGTACACATTAACATAATGTATATTCAATATACTTCTATCGACCTTGCCAACCTTCTCATCTACCAAGTATCCAGGGTAATTCCGCTCTAGTGACTATTCCCCCTATTACAGAAGCACTTAGTCTCGGGTTTGGGTTCAACCTTGGGTTTCTTCACTAGAGCAGCAGCTGATTTGCCGTTTCATGAAGTATCCCTTCGTTCCCTTGCCCTTCTTGAAACTAGTGGTTTCATCAACCATCAACAATTTATGTTCCTTCTTGATTTCTACTTTCGCGATGTCAAACAACGCGAATACCTCAAGGATCATCATCTCTATCCTTGATATGTTATAGTTCATCACGAAGCTCTAGCAGCTTGGTGGCAATGACTTTTGGGGAAACATCACTATCTCATCTGGAAGATCAATTCCCACTCGATTCAAGTGATTGTCGCACTCAGACAATCTGAGCACAAGCTCAACGATTGAGCTTTTTCCCCTTAGTTTGCAGGCTAAGAAAATCGTCGGAGGTCTTATACCTCTTGACGTGGGCACGAGCCTGAAATCCTAATTTCAGCCCTCGAAACATCTCATATGTTCCGCGATGTTTTGAAAAACATCTTTGGTGCCTCCACTTAAGCCATTTAACTGAACTATCATGTAGTTATCAAAACGTGTATGTCCGATGTTCGCAACATCCACAGACGACGTTTGAGGTTCAGCACACTGAGCGGTGCATTAAGGACATAAGCTTTCTACTGTCCGCATAATTGCTACTGTCAACTTTCAACTATATTTTCTCTAGGAACATATCTAAACAGTGAAACTTAAGCGCGAGCTTACGACATAATTTGCAAATATCTTTTGACTATGTTCAGGATAATTAAGTTCATCTTATGAACTCCCACTTAGATAGACATCCCTCTGGTCATCTAAGTGATCACATGATCCGAGTCAACTAGGCCGTGTCCGATCATCACGTGAGACGGACTAGTCATCATCGGTGAACATCTTCATATTGATCGTATCTGCTATACGACTCATGCTCGACCTTTCGGTCTCCGTGTTCTGAGGCCATGTCTATACATGCTAGGCTCGTCAAGTTAACCCTAAGTGTTTTCGCTGTGTAAAACTGTCTTACACCTGTTGTATGTGAACATAAGAATCCATCACACCCGATCATCACGTGGTGCTTAGAAGCGACGAACTGTAGCAACGGTGCACAATTAGGGGAGAACACTTCTTGAAATTTTGTAAGGGATCATCTTATTTACTACCGTCGTCCTAAGTAAACAAGATGCATAAACATGATAAACATCACATGCAATCAAATAGAGTAGTGACATGATATGGCCAATATCATATAGCTCCTTTGATCTTCATCTTCGGGGCTCCATGATCATCTTGTCACCGGCTTGACACCATGATCTCCATCATCATGATCTCCATCATCGTGTCTTCATGAAGTTGTCACGCCAAAGACTACTTCTACTTCTATGGCTAACGTGTTTAGCAATAAAGTAAAGTAATTTACATGGCGTTCTTCAATGACACGCAGGTCATACAATAAATAAAGACAACTCCTATGGCTCCTGCCGGTTGTCATACTCATCGACATGCAAGTCATGATTCCTATTATAAGAACATGATCAATCTCATACATCACATATCATTCATCACATTCTTCTTGGCCATATCACATCACATAGCATACCCTGCAAAAACAAGTTAGACGTCCTCTAATTGTTGTTTGCATGTTTTACGTGGCTGCTATGGGTTTCTAGCAAGAACGTTTCTTACCTACGCAAAACCACAATGTGATATGTCAATTGCTATTTACCCTTCATAAGGACCCTTTTCATCGAATCCGTTCCGACTAAAGTGGGAGAGACTGGCACCCGCTAGACACCTTATGCACCAAGTGCATGTCAATCGGTGGAACCTGTCTCACGTAAGAGTACGTGTAAGGTCGGTCCGGGCCGCTTCATCCCACAATACCGTCGAAACAAGATTGGACTAGTAATGGTAAGCATATTGAACAACATCAACGCCCACAACTACTTTGTGTTCTACTCGTGCAAAGAATCTACGCAATAGACCTAGCTCATGATGCCACTGTTGGGGAACGTAGCAGAAATTCAAAATTTTCCTACGTGTCACCAAGATCTATCTATGGAGAAACCAGCTACGAGTAGAAGGAGAGTGCATCTACATACCCTTGTAGATCGCTAAGCGGAAGCATTCAAGTGAACAGGGTTGATGGAGTCGTACTCGTCGTGATTCAGATCACCGATGATCAAGTGTCGAACGGACGACACCTCCGCGTTCAACACACGTACATCCCGGTGACGTCTCCCACGCCTTGATCCAGCAAGGAGAGAGGGAGAGGTTGAGGAAGACTCCATCCAACAGCAGCACAACGGCGTGGTGGTGGTGGAGGAGCGTGGCAATCCCGCAGGGCTTCGTCAAGCAGCATGGGAGAGGATGAGTAGGGAGAGAGGTAGGGCTGCACCAAGAGGGAGAGAACTCATGTGTATGGCAGCCCCAAACCTCAACTATATATAGGGGGAAGGGGGGGCTGTGCCCCCTTTAGGGTTTCCCACCCCAAGGGGTGCGGCCAGCCCTAGATGGCAAAGGGGGTGGCGGCCAAGAGGGGAGAGGAGAGGAAGGCGCACCAATATGGGCCTTAAGGCCCATCTGGACTAGGGTTTGCCCCCTCCCACTCTCCCTTGCGCCTTGGCCCCCTTGTGGGGGGCGCACCAGCCCTCCTAGGGGCTGGTCCCCTCCCACACTTGGCCCACGCAACCTTCTGGGGCAGGTGGCCCCACTTGGTGGACCCCCGGGACCCTCCCGGTGGTCCCGGTACAATATCGATATCACCCGAAACTTTTCCGGTGACCAAAACAGGACTTCCCATATATAAATCTTTACCTCCGGACCATTACGGAACTCCTCGTGACGTCCGGGATCTCATCCGGGACTCCGAACAACATTCGGTAACCACATACAAGCTTCCTTTATAACCCTAGCATCACCGAACCTTAAGTGTGTAGACCCTACGGGTTCGGGAGACATGCAGACATGACCGAGACGTTCTCTGATCAATAACCAACAGCGGGATCTGGATACCCATGATGGCTCCCACATGCTCCACGATGATCTCATCGGACGAACCACGATGTCAAGGACTTAATCAATCCCGTATACAATTCCCTTTGTCTATCGGTATGTTACTTGCCCGAGATTCGATCGTCGGTATCCAATATCTTGTTCAATCTCGTTACCGGCAAGTCACTTTACTCGTTCCGTAACACATCATCCCGTGATCAACTCCTTGGTCACATTGCGCATATGATGATGTCCTACCGAATGGGCCCAGAGATACCTCTCCGTTTACACGGAGTGACAAATCCCAGTGTCGATCCGCATAAAACAATAGATACTTTCGGAGATACCTGTAGTGCACCTTTATAGTCACCCAGTTACGTTGTGACGTTTGATACACCCAAAGCACTCCTACGGTATCCAGGAGTTACACGCTCTCATGGTCCAAGGAAGAGATACTTGACATTGGCAAAGCTCTAGCAAATGAACTACACGATCTTTTGTGCTAGGCTTAGGATTGGGTCTTGTCCATCACATCATTCTCCTAATGATGTGATCCCGTTATCAACGACATCCAATGTCCATAGCCAGGAAACCATGACTATCTGTTGATCACAACGAGCTAGTCAACTAGAGGCTCACTAGGGACATATTGTGGTCTATGTATT
The DNA here is from genome assembly GCF_018294505.1 of Triticum aestivum. NCBI lineage: Eukaryota > Viridiplantae > Streptophyta > Magnoliopsida > Poales > Poaceae > Triticum > Triticum aestivum. The sequence goes on from NC_057810.1 coordinate 269,377,847, forward strand.
CACATGTGTATTACGATTTCCGGATAATACAGTTATAGCATGAATAAAAGACAATTATCATGAACAAGGAAATATAATAATAATACTTTTATTATTGCCTCTAGGGCATATTTCCAACACAATGCTCTAATACCACTTTTATGACCTTGAGAAGAGGTGTCTAGAGGGGGGGTGATTAGACACTAAGTACCAAAGTTGCAGTTTTTAAGATCTTTAAGTTTAAGTGGAGTTTAGGCACAAGTTTAACATTCACAATACATAACAAGCAAGCATGCAAAGAGTATATGAGCAGCGGAAAGTAAAGCATGCGACTTGCAAGAATGTAAAGGGAAGGGTTTTGGAGGATTCAAACGCAATTGGAGACACGGATGTTTTTGTCGTGGTTCCGATAGGTGGTGCTATCGTACATCCACGTTGATGGAGACTTCAACCCACGAAGGGTAACGGTTGCCCGAGTCCACGGAGGGCTCCACCCACGAAGGGTCCACAAAGAAGCAACCTTCTCTATCCCACCATGGCCGTCGCCCACGAAGGACTTGCCTCACTAGCGGTAGATCTTCCTGAAGTAGGCGATCTCCTTGCCCTTACAAACTCCTTGGTTCAACTCCACAATCTTGTCGGAGGCTCCCAAGTGACACCTAGCCAATCTAGGAGACACCACTCTCCAAGAAGTAACAAATGGTGCATTGATGATGAACTCCTTGCTCTTGTGCTTCAAATGATAATCTCCCCAACACTCAACTCTCTCTCATGGGATTTGGATCTGGTGGAAAGAATATTTGAGTGGAAAGCAACTTGGGGAAGGCTAGAGATCAAGATTCATATGGTAGGAATGGAATGTCTTGGTATCAACACATGAGTAGGTAGTTCTCTCTCAGAAAATGTATGCTGGAAGTGTAGGTTCAGTCTGATGGCTCTCTCCACGAATGAAGAGGAGGTGGAGGGGTATTTATAGCCTCCACACAAAATCTAACTGTTACACACAATTTACCAAACTCGGTGGGACCGATTCAACAGACTCGGTCAGACCAATTTGATAAACCTAGTGACCGTTAGGATTTTCGGTGGGACCGATATGCAACTCGGTAGGACCGATATGGTTAGGGTTAGGGCATAACGTAATCTCGGTGAGACCGATTTTGGTAATAAGTTTTCCAGAGAGTTGGTCAGGCAAACTCGGTTGGACCAATTACACAAACTCGGTAGGACCGATTTTGGTAGTGAGTCAAACAGGAAGTTTGCATTGTAATCTCGGTAGTACCGATTGCTCAAACTCGGCGAGACCGATTTTGGTAATGGACATACACAGAGAGATTACAATCCCATCTCGGTGAGACCGAGATCCCTATCGTTGAGACCGATTTGCCTAGTGTTTGTGGCAGTGGCTATGTCATCTGAACTCGGTGGCGCCGGATAGAAAGAATTGGTATGGCCGAGTTTGACTTTAGGTTTAGGTCATATGTGTGGAAGTGGGAAAGTGGTTGAGGGTTTTGGAGCATATCACTAAGCACTGTGGAGCAAGAAACTCATTAAGCAACACCTCATCCCTTCTTGATAGTATTGGCTTTTCCTATAGACTCAATGTGATCTTGGATCACTAAAATATAAAACGAAGAGTCCTGAGCATGAAGCTTGAGCCAATCCTTTGTCCTTAGCATCTTGAAAGAGTTCCCACATCCTTTAGTCCATGCCACTCCATTGTTGAACTTATCTGAAACATACTAGATAAAAGTGTTAGTCCAACAAGAGATATGTTGACATTAATTACCGAAACCACCTAGGGAGCACTTGTGCTTTCAGTAACACATGGTTTTGACTATTGTTATAAGATTTTATATAGGTCCTAATGTATTCTTCGAGATTGCCTCTGACTATTGATAAGTTTTTATGTAATTTGCAAATTATATCATTCGAAGATCCTTTCACTTTCCGTTAAAAAAACCCTTTCCGTACGAACTTGACGGTATGCTTTGAGCAACTTGCATGTCCTATCACTACAAAAAAATACACTTCCATGATGATACGAGTTTGTCACAGTAGGTCGCGTTTTTTGTCATGCATGTACATCCATGATGATTTTATGACAGAATCAAGATAGTCATACTTGTGCTGTCGTAGAAGTGTTTCATGACATTACCAAAATTATCATCATGCAAGTGTCCACTTCCACGACAATAAATCACGCGTCACAGAAGTTCTTTCGTCAAGGGTGACCGACACATGGCATCCACCATAACGGAACGCCGTTAAGCTATCGGTTCTGGTTTTGGATCCGATAACCCGTTAACAGCCCCGACCAATGGGGATTTTCCACGTGTAAAATCATCATTGGCCAGAGGAAACACGTGTCGGCTCACGGTTGGGACAGATGTCATCCACTCATTGGACAGAAGGTGCCTATGATACGTCGACACGTGGCACAGCCCAACAAAGGCCCATTCCTATGAAAAGGTCGGCCCATTTGACCTGGTAAAAAGGTGGCGGGTCGGCCCAATGAAAGCCTGTTAATGGCATGTTCGCATATAACCCATTTACAGCCGGCTAACTCACAGCCCGTTACGGCCTAACAGTATTAGGCCAAGTAGCGTCATCTAGGCCGTCCAATATGATTCCAGCCTGTTGTAACTTCCGGCCCATGTATGGCCCATGACGTCTTTCGACCCATACGAGTCCTTTGTAACTATTGGCCCGTTAACGGCCCGTGGTGAAACTGGCCCGTAATGAACAGTGTATCGCTTTATACGCATTAGCGGCCCATTATTCCATTGGGTCGTTTCCAGCCCATGTTACCTTTCGGCCTTCTCAGGGCCCATTTATTCTTGGGCTCATTTCCAACATTCGGTTACTTACGGCCCATTACTGGCCTTTTCTGCTTGTGGGCCAAATTCAGCACGTGGATATAGTCGGCCCGTTTGTGGCCCGTTAATCTGTTGGGCCATTTTCATAGCATCATCAAATACGGCCTATTAACATCACATTATGGTCAGCCCATAAAACGTACGATTTCAACTCTAGCCCGTTTATGGCCCATTAACGGCCCGTACAAGGCCCATAGATGAGTTGGCCCGTACAAGGCCCATGGATCCGACGGCCCATTGAAGGCCCATGGACCCGACAGCCCATTGAAGGACCATGGATCCGACGGCCCATTGAAGTCCCATGGATCGTTCGTCCCGTAGATGGCCCATGGATCGTACGGCCCGTTGAGGGCCATGGTCAGTACAACGTTTGGTCGAGTTGGCCCCCGTTTGAACGATATAGCATATTCAAAGAATTATCCTACTCTATACTATGACCTCTAAAAAACATAGACTATACAACAAAGAGACCAAGGCATAGAAATGTAGAATAATCCTACACTTTACAATAAAGAAATTACAGCCGATTATACCCACTGGGCATTATGGTTCGGCACCGGTGATAATAAAGCATACACAAACAAAAAATTACATACACTGGGCAAATATAGCTCATACATCATGGACGCGCATCAACTTAACTCCATTTGAACTATAATCTCTTCAGAAAATAGGATTGGCCGGATTCAGATAGCACAAATTTCAGTCTGCAAAATCTCCTATTCCTTCATGGTTACCTCAGTGTCTTGTTCCATTTTTTTTGACTCATGCATCTAATACCTGCATGTACAGTCTTAAATTGTTGATTGTATGTTGAGAATCATGTACATGTTGTCTTGCCACCTCTAGTTGATGCTCGAGAACATCAGCACATTCCAATTCCAATCCATAATCATTCGGTAACAGCCATGCCGCACTGCTCATAGATCTTTGTGTTGATGCCACTTCATCCTGAAATGTTTCTGTAAGTACACATGACTAGGGCAAAAATATAGTTACAACAGTGAAGCGAGCAAGACACTATTTTGTACTACATGGCAAAACAGGACTAGCAATAATGTTACAAATCATGAAGCATAAGCAGGTGATATTTTAAAAATTATAAAAAAGATAGTCTGTGCAGCCTGCATACAGAAATCCCTCTTAGCTCACCAGAGGAGCATGATGTTGGGGCCCAATCCAAAACACAAACAAGTTACAAATTTAGACAGCACATTGCGTATAAGTAAGCAAGTAGTTGGTCATTCTGTAGCTCAATTAAAGTCTTAGGGAGCATAATGAATAGCATAGGGTTTCATACAAACATACTACAGCAAGCAAAACTATGCAATCATTAGCCTAGTATAAACTAGATTGTGAGCCTCATGCAATAATAGTTGGTTAACAGACTTTAAAGCTTAAGGCACACTTCGGTAGAGTAATTAAATGGTAAGGCCTTTAATTATGTCAACTAATAGTTATACAAGTACCCAACATCAGGCATCATTCTTTGGGCATCTCATTAACAAAGGACAAATAAAGCCATTGAAAAGAGCAAATTAACTCTGCCTGAAACAAACAAGGAATTGAACTGTTGAGTTGGATACAGCGACTTACCTTTACAAGTTGAAGAGGCTTAGCGCAACTCCTACTTCTCTTGCAAGGCTGCGTCCTAACATCTTGTACTTGGAAATCCTCAATCTTATCTTCATTGCACCCCCTTTGCAAGGTGACACAAACTAGTTACTTGTCTCCTTGGAAGATAAATATGCATCCTTTCCAGTCTGTGAACACAAAAGGATGAGATTATAACAAAACAACACCACATAATGAAACTTGCCGCATCTCTTGCACTTGCACACAATGAAATGAGCATTTACTATGTCTGCACTATGTAAAAACTAGGCATACCTTCGAACTGGATCTCCAGGTACTCTTGGAGAGCCTACTTTAGTGTACAACCAAACCTTTATGTCACCTATGAGTTAGACAAGGCCCTACTACAGCAGCCGTTAGTGTTTAAATCGTTGACAAGCTCTGTTAGAGTGTTAGGTCAAGAACAACAAGTAATCAAAGCAAACACTCCTAGTATGGTTGGCTGATGCAAACAAGCAATTGAACGATTGTGTGAGCAAATCTTACATATCAAGAAAAGAAGCAAATAAGGAGGCTTAAAGACCATCACTTGACTGACCAGATTTAAGGGGCATTTAAACATCATGTGCAACATATGAACTAACTCAAACATTGCATATTCGAGATTCTACAATGGAATGCACATGTATTAGGTTATGCCATGTATGATGATGCATAAATATACACTATAGCAGGCAGGAGTGATTCATCATTGCACACACAATTGAATTGCAGGTCAAGGGCCAGTTTGATACCGCCTTTTCAGGGCTTATTGTCAAAATAAGCCATAAAAGATGTAAAGAAGTAATTTTGAGTTATGCGCTTGGGTTTAACTAATTTCGCTTTGGAGGGGGGTGTTTTGGGTAGAACCTCACTAAAATTTGAAGGGAAGGGGAATAGTGAAATGACTCTATTGTCTGCCTATATTACAGTCAAAATGCAACTACTGACGCCCATGTCACACCTGATCCTCATGTAAAAACAAACATGCAAGCGTTCATTTCCCTGCTTGCTTGCATCTCCTCTCCCCTTTCCGTCTACCTCGATCCCCTGCCTGCAGCACTAGGGTTTGTCCAGCAAGCCGTCGCCACTGGTCCCATCTGGCCTGGTCCTCGACGATTCTCTTTCCATCTAGGCTACATGGCCGGCGGGTAAAGGAAAATCTCCCTGGCTGCTCCTCCCTCTGGTGCCGTCCCACATTCTCGTGCTCTCCAGCAGCTGTCCATCTATGCATTGCTATGAGCTGCTCCTGTTGATGCTATATGATGAATTGCTATGAGCTGCTGCTACTATATGATGGAGTGCTATGAGCTGCTGCTGCTGCTATATGATGAATTGCTATGAGCTGCTGCTGCTATATGATGAGTTGCTATAAGCTGCTCCTGATGATGCTATATGATGAGTTGCTATAAGCTGCTCCTGGTGATGCTATATGATGAATTGCTATGAGCTGCTCCTGCTGCTGCTATATGATGAATTGCTATGAGCTGCTCCTCCTGCTTCTATATGATATTGCTATGAGCTGCTCCCGCTGCTGCTATATGATGAATTGCTATGAGCTGCTGTTGGTATATGATGAATTGCACACCGCTGCTACTGTATAATGAGTTGCTATGAGCTGCTGCTGCTATATGATGCTTTCAGGTGGTGCTGCTATATGATAATAACCAGCCACTTGGACCATCGAATTTCAATAAATAATTGTTCTTCCTTTAAATGTGGGTCATGCGTTCTTTGATTAAATTAGGCAATGGGATCTCTATGGAAAACATTGACCAAAGTAGATTGTGCCAAGTAGATGGTATCTTTGTATTTGCATTTTGAGCAAATAGTGATGGTCTGTTTTCCTACCATATTAATTACTGCACTGGGTTCAATTTGTGATGTTTGCAAGTCAAATTAATTTTCATATGGGCAGCAAAATGAAAAAATATAATGCAATCTAGACTTTTCACTGATCATACCAAAGATAAGCTGAAAATGCAATGAAAAGAACTGGTTGGCTTATTACATGGAGCTTATATTAGCAGGTGCTTATTTTCTTAGGATAACTCGTAATAACTGTCCCTAAGAAACTTGGCCAATAGAAGTGACATACAAATAACATGTCATGATGATTGCAATGGAGGAGTGACGTACCATAGCACACTGTATAGGCTCACCGCTGCCTCTTTTTTTTACGATGTTCCATGAAATTGCCACATACATCTTGTACTTTTTCATTGTGTAACCCTATCTGCAAGTTGACACGGCTAATTTCAGAGATCTCTACATGATACTACATTGCATATCCCTTGCGCATATTTCAACCACCTATTAACGATTGTGTGCGTAGCATAAACTAGCCATGACTCTGTGTGCTGGAGTAGCAGGCACTCTAAGGGAGCCTAATGTAGTGCACTGGAATTCCTACATGCCACCTATGATTTTGTGTAATGTACTGCCTCTATTCCTAAATATATGTCATTGTAGAGATTCTAGTATGGACCACATACAGATGTATATAGATGCATTTTCGAGTGTAGATTCACTCATTTTGCTCTGTATGTAGCCTATAGTGGAATCTCTAGAAAGACCTATATTTAGGAACGGAGGTACGAGGTAGTATCATGTATGACATCTACATATCTAATTTAGCAGCCAGTAGTAGAAATCATTGTCTGCACAAAGGGATTACTAGTCGAAAATCCTAGCAAAGCACACTGGCTGGCACAGAACAATACAAGAGAGAGATGCACTTACAAGATCATAGCAATGCCTTAGTCCAGGATCTTGGTTGGCCAAGCTGTTAGATCCAGAAGAAACATCGTCCTTGTAGTTTTTGGCAGCTGCATAACAGGTAACAGCGACCTGTTAGTATATTTGAAGTACATCAGGCAGGTGATGCTGGACGGGTTTAAAGGTGACAAGTACCTAGGCCGTAGAGGGTGCTTGGCATATCTCCAGACGGTGGGAATCAGGTTGGAAACGTCAAGGGTGATGACGCTGCGCTGGCTATCGGGGTCCGGTAAGGATATCTAGAACCGTCGAGTAGGTTGTTTGTGGAGCGGCTCCGGTAGGCTGGACTACGGTGTGGGCGAAGCGGATCTGTGTCCGTGGATGAGGGCATAGGTGAAGCTGCTTCGGTGGTTGGGTTAAGGATGGTGTCGATGATGCGGATCTACAGCCGTGGACGGGGCATCAGAAGCTGCTCTGGTGGTTGGGTTAAGGATGGTGTTGATGATGCGGATCTGCGGCCGTGGACGGGGCATCAGAAGCTGCTCCGGTAGGTTGGATGAGGGTGCGAGGAAGCGGATCTGAGGCCGTGGACTTGTGAGGAAAAGCAGCCCCGGTAGGGTTGAGAATGGTATAGGCGAAGCTACTCCGGTAGGGTTGACAATGGTGTCGGCAAAGAGGCTCCGGTAGGGTTGAGGAAAGTGTCAGCGAAGAGGATCGAAAGCCGTTAACGGGGGCGTCGGTGCGGCGGCTCTGGGGGGTGTGGATGAAGCGTCTCCGGTGGGGAGTACGGATGAGCCGCTGCAACAGCGCGGCAGTGGATGAGAGTATCGGTGAAGCAGATCCGGCGCCGTGGACAAGGTCGGCACTGAATGGCTGTGGTACAGTGGTGGATGAGTAGTCTACTTATTTCTAGGGGAGGTGCGAGGGGTAGATGCGGCTGCAGAAGCAGATCCGGCGAGGTGGACGCCGCTGGCAGTGAATGGGCTATGGTACGCCGGTGGATTAGCTGTCTAGGGTTTCGAGAGGGGAGGGGAGAAAGGTCGATGAAGTACGGATGGCGTGATGTAAGATGCTCTGGTGCTGTGGAGTTAGTTGTTTTTGCAAGAGGGGCCCGGAGAGGAAATGGGGGTGCCATGTAGTGGGGGGAACCAGAAGTTATCATAGCAGCCCCGACCTATTATGTAGATGAGGGCGGTATTGCAACTATTGGTCTTCGTGCACCAAGGACAAAAGGGGAATTTTGCATGCTAAAGACTAAGGTGGCGGAAATTTTAGAAGGAGGTGGGAGATTTAGCCGCCCGCGGGATCGTTCGTATCCAGTTTCAACTAATTACTTGTTGCCATGGCGCAAGATAATACCAAATTGTGTGACTTCTCGAATACCAATAATAATGATTTCCTTGGTACTCCGATTGCTCCTCTTAATAATGATGAGTCTTGTGAAATCAATACCGCTTTGCTGAATCTTGTTATGAAAGATCAATTCGCCGGCCTTCCTAGTGAAGATGCCGCTACTCATCTAAACAATTTTGTTGATTTGTGTGATGTGCAAAATAAGAAAGATACGGATAACAATATTGTCAAATTGAAGTTATTTCCGTTTTCACTTAGAGATCTTGCTAAAGTTTGGTTTTCGTCTTTTCCTAAAAATAGTATTGATTCTTGGAATAAGTGCAAAGATGCTTTTATCTCTAAGTATTTTCCTCCCGCTAAGATTATCACTCTTAGGAACGATATCATGAATTTTAAACAACTTGATCATGAGCATGTTGCCCAATCTTGGGAAAGAATGAAATTAATGCATCGCAATTGCCCTACTCATGGTTTGAATTTATGGATGATCATACAAAAATTTTATGCCGGATTGAATTTTGCTTCTAGAAATCTTTTAGATTCAGCTGCGGGAGGCACTTTTATGGAAATTACGTTAGGGGATGCTACCAAATTGCTTGATTATATTATGGCTAATTATTCTCAATGGCACACTGAAGATCTTCTAGTAAAAAAGTGCATGCTATAGAAGAAATCAATGTTTTGAGTGAAAAGATGGATGAACTTATGAAGATGTTTGCTCCTAAAAATACTCTTGATCCTAATGATATGCCTTTATCTACTTTGCTTGAGAATAATAATGAATCTATGGATGTGAATTTTGTTGGTAGGAATAGTTTTGAAAACAACGCTTATAGAGGGAATTTTAATCCTAGGCCTTATCCTAGCAATCCTTATAATAATTATGGAAATTCGTACAACAACTCTTATGGAAATTTTAATAAGATGCCCTCTGAATTTGAGAGTAGTGTTAAAGAGTTTATGAATTCACAAAAGAATTTTAATGCTTTGCTTGAAGAGAAATTGCTTAAAGTTGATGATTTGGCTAGGAACGTTGATAGAATTTCTCTTGAAATTGATTCTTTAAAGTTTATATCTATTCCTCCTAAGCATGATATCAATGAGTCTCAAAAAGCCATGAGAATTTCCATTGATGAGTGCAAAGAAAGAACCGCTAGGATGCGTGCTTCCAAAGATGCCTTTATTAATGCGTGTTCTTCTAATCCCTATGAAAATCAAGATGAAGATCTAAAAGTTATTGATGCGTCCCCCATTAAATCTTTGTTTTGCAATATGAATCTTAATGAATCTAAAGATTATCTTCCTTTACCTAGAAGGCGTTCTAAGAATTCAGAGTTTATAGATCTTGATGATGAAATTGATGAAAGTGGCATTGAAATAAATAGAAACCATGATGTTTCTAAACCTACTATTTTGGATCTCAAGGAATTTAATTATTAAAATTGATCTTTGATTGGTTGTATTTCCTTGTTGCAATCCGTGCTAGATTCTCCTTCATGCTTATAGTCAAAATAAGGCCTTTACCGAACATATTGTTGATGCCTTGATGCAATCTTATGAAAAAAACTTGAGTTGAAAGTTTCTATCCCTAGAAAACACTATGATGAGTGGGAACCTACTATTAAAATTAAAATTAAAGACTTTGAGTTTCATGCTTTATGTGATTTGGGTGCTAGTGTCTCTACTATTCCCAAAACTTTATGTGATTTGTTAGATTTCCGTGATTCTGATGATTGCCCTCTAAACTTGCATCTTGCGGTTTCCACTATTAAAAAGCCTATTGGAAGAATTAATGATGTTCTTATTGTTGCAAATAGGAATTATGTGTCCGTAGATTTTATCGTTCTTGATATAGATTGCAATCCTTCATGTCCTATTATTCTTGGTAGACCTTTCTTAGAACGATTGGTGCAATTATTGATATGAAGGAAGGGAATATTAGATTCCAATTTCCCTTAAAGAAGGGTATGGAACAATTACATAGAAAGAAAATAAAATTACCATATGAATCTATCATGAGAGCCACTTATGGATTGCCTACCAAAGATGGCAACACCTAGATCTATCTTTGTTTTTTGCCTAGCTAGGGGCGTTAAACGATAGCGCTTGTTGGGAGGCAACCCACTTTTATTTTGTGTTTTTTTTTGTTTTTATTTCTGCTTAGGAATAAATGATCCATCTACCTTATGTTTGGATGTGGTTTTATGTTTTAATTAGTGTTTGTGCCAAGTAGGACCTATAGGATAACCTACGATGATAGTTGATTTGATTCTGCTGAAAAACAGAAACTTCAGCGCTCACGAGATTAGCTGCCATTTTTTACTGGAGAGTGATTTTTTGTTGATTCTTTTTGCTTCTGATCAATAAACAAATTTTCCAGGCCTTCCTATTTTGGTAGAATTTCCAGAATTCCAGAAGTTTGCGTTAGTTACAGATTACTACAGACTGTTCTGTTTTTGACAGATTCTGTTTTTCGTGTGTTGTTTGCTTATTTTGATGAATCTATGGCTAGTAAATTAGTTTATAAACCATAGAGAAATTGGAATAAAGTAGGTTTAACACCAATATAAATAAAGAATGAGTTCATTACAGTACCTTGAAGTAGTCTTTTGTTTTCTTTCTCTAACGGAGCTCATGAGATTTCTGTTGAGTTTTGTGTTGTGAAGTTCTCATGTTTTGGGTGAATTTTTTGGATGGATTATGGAACAAGGAGTGGCAAGAGCCTAAGCTTGGGGATGCCCATGGCACCCCCAAGATAATCCAAGGACACCAAAAAGTCAAAGCTTGGGGATACCCCGGAAGGCATCCTCTCTTTCGTCCACTTCCATCGGTAATTTACTTGGAGCTATATTTTTATTCACCAACATGATATGTGTTTTGCTTGGAGCGTCTTGTATTATTTGTGTCTTTGCTTGTTAGTCTACCACAATCATCTTTGCTGTACACACCTTTTGAGAGAGCCATACATGAATTGGAATTTCTTAGAATACTCTATGTTCTTCACTTACATCTTTTGAGGTTGATAGTTTTGCTCATTGTGCTTCACTTATATCTTTTGAGCGTGATAACTTTTGCTCTAGTGCTTCACTTAGATCCTTTAGAGCACGGTGGTGGATTTGTTTTAAATAAACTTGATCTCTCATGCTTCACTTAGATTACTTTGAGAGTCGTTAATAGCATGGTAATTTGCTTAATGTTAATATACTTGGTATTCAAGATATGTGAAACTTTCTTTTGAGTGTGTTGAATACTAAGATAAGTTTGATGCTTGATAATTGTTTTGAGATATGAAGGTGATAATATTAGAGTCATGCTAGTTGAGTAGTTGTGAATTTAAGAATACTTGTGTTGAAGATTGTGATTCCCGTAGCATGCACGTATGGTGAACCGTTATGTGATGAACTCGGAGCATGATTTATTTATTGATTGTCTTCCTTATGAGTATGGTCTTTTCCTACCAATCTATCCCCCTAGGAGCATGTGCGTAATACTTTGCTTTGATAACTTCTAGATTTTTGCAATAAGTATATGAGTTCTTTATGACTAATGTTGAGTCCATGGATTATACGCACTTTTTCCCATCCTCCCACCATTGCTAGCCTCTCTAATACCGCGCACCTTTCCCTGGAATCATACACCCACCATAAACCTTCCTCAAAACAGCCACCATACCTACCTATCATGGCATTTCCATAGCCATTCTGAGACATATTGCCATGCATCTTTCCATCGTTCCGTTTATTATGACATGCTCCATCGTTGTCATATTGCTAGCATGATCATGTAGTTGACATCGTCTTTGTGGCAAAAGCCACCTTTCATAATTCTTCCATACATATCACTCATGTTTCATTGCATATCTTGGTACACCGCCGGAGGCATTCATATAGAGTCATATTTTGTTCTAAGTATCGAGTTGTAATTGTTGAGTTGTAAGGAAAAATAAAAGTGTGATGATCATCATTATTAGAGCATTGTCCCAAGTGAGGAAAGGATGATTGAGTCTATGATTCCCCCACAAGTCGGGATGAGACTCCGGACGGAAAAAAAGAGGCCATAAAAAAGGAGAAAAGGCCCAAATAAAAAAATGAGAGAAAAAGAGAGAAGGGACAATGCTACTATCCTTTTACCACACTTGTGCTTCAAAATAGCACCATGATCTTCATGATAGAGTGTCTCTCATTTCATCACTTTCATATACTAGTGGGAATTTTTCATTATATAACTTGGCTTGTATATTCCAATGATGGGCCTGCTCAAAATGCCCTAGGTCTTCGTGAGCAAGCGAGTTGGATGCACACCCACTTAGTTTCTTTTGTTGAGCTTTCATATACTTATAGCTCTAGTGCATCCGTTGCATGGCAATCCCTACTCACTCACATTGATATCTATTGATGGGAATCTCCATAGGCCGTTGATACTCCTAGTTGATGTGAGACTATCTTCCCTCTTTTTGTCTTCTTCACAACCACCGTTCTTTTCCACATATAGTGCTATATCCATGGCTCACGCTCATGTATTGCGTGAAGATTGAAAAAGTTTTGAAAATGTTAAAGTATGAAACAATTGCTTGGCTTGTCATTGGGGTTGTGCATGATTTAAATACTTTGTGTGGGGAAGATGGAGCATAGCCAGACTATATGATTTTGTAGGGATAACTTTCTTTGGCCATGTTATTTTGAGAAGACATAATTGCTTTGTTAGTATGCTTGAAGTATTATTATTTTTATGTCAATATGAACTTTTGTCTTGAATCTTTCGGATCTGAATATTCATACCATGATTAAGAAGATTTACATTGAAATTATGCCAAAGTATCACTCCGCATCAAAAATTCTTTTTTTTATCATTTACCTACTCGAGGATGAGTAGGAATTAAACTTGGGGATGCTTGATACGTCTCCAACGTATCTATAATTTTTGATTGCTCCATGCTACTTTATCTACTGTTTTGGACTATATTGGTCTTTATTTTACACTTTTATATTATTTTTGGGAATAACCTATTAACAGGAGGCCTAGCCCAGAATTGCTGTTTTTTGCCTTTTTCAGTATTTCAAAGAAACAGAATATCAAACGTAGTCCAAACAGAATGAAACCTTCGGGAACGTGATTTTCTCATCAGATAAGATCCAGGAGACTTGGACCCTCTGTCAAGAAAGCCACGAGGCGGTCGCGAGGGTGGAGGGCGCGCCCCTCCCCCTGGGCACGCCCCCTACCTCATGGGCCCCTCGGAGCTCCACCGACGTACTCCTTCATCCTATATATACCTACGTATCCCCGTATGATCAGAACAGGAGCCAAAACCTAATTCCATCGCCGCAACCTTCTGTATCCACGAGATCCCATCTTGGGGCCTGTTCCAGAGCTCCGCCGGAGGAGACATCCACCACGGAGGGCTTCTACATCATCACCATAGCCCCTCCGATGAAGTGTGAGTAGTTTACTTCAGACCTTCGGGTCCATAGCTAGTAGCTAGATGGCTTCTTCTCTCTTTTTGGATCTCAATACAATGTTCTCCCCCTCTCTCGTGGAGATCTATTAGATGTAATCTTCTTTTTGCGGTGTGTTTGTTGAGACCGATGAATTGTGGGTTTATGATCCAGTATATCTATGGAAAATATTTGATTCTTCTCTGAATTCTTTTATGTATGATTGAGTTATCTTTGCAAGTCTCTTCGAATTATCCGTTTGGTTTGGCCAACTAGATTGGTAGTTCTTGCAATGGGAGAAGTGCTTAGCTTTGGGTTCAATCTTGTGGTGTCCTTACTCAGTGACAGAAAGAGTTGCAAGGCACGTATTGTATTGTTGCCATCGAGGATAACAAGTTGGGGTTTTTATCATATTGCATGAATTTATCCCTCTACATCATGTCATCTTGCTTAAGGCATTACTCTGTTTTTAACTTAATACTCTAGATGCATGCTGGATAGCGGTCGATGAGTGGAGTAATAGTAGTAGATGCATAATCGTTTCGATCTACTTGTGACGGACGTGATGCCTATATACATGATCATTGCCTAGATATACTCATAACTATGCTCAATTCTGTCAATTGCTCAACAGTAATTTGTTCACCCACCGTAGAATACTTATGCTCTTGAGAGAATCCACTAGTGAAAACTATGGCCCCCGGGTCTATTCTCATCATATCAATCTATATCACTTTATTTACTTGCTTTGTTTTTACTTAGCCCTTACTTTTTACTTTGCATCTATCTATCAAAAATACCAAAAATATTATCTCTATCAGATCTCACTCTCGTAAGTGACCATGAAGGGATTGACAACCCCTAAGCGTTGGTTGCGAGTTTCTATCGTGTTGTTGTAGCGACTCGACCTCAGACGGTCAAGTCTCTGTGCGTGCGTGTCATCCCTGGATCGGTATGCTGACACACACAGTACTCGAGGATTTATAAAAGAGGTAAATCTCATGTATAAAATAACGTAAATACTATTACCTCAATCCAAAATAGCGGAAGTAACAAGGTTGTGGATTCCCATCAACACCAACGGCAAAGTTGAGTATAGGAAATCGTAACCCTAACGTATCACTTACTCGTCGTAAGATTCCTGCAAATTGAGACCTTGCAGCCACACAGGGTCAGTACATTGAATGTACCGGCAAATTCAAACCCTAGAGCAATGATGAATAAAGGCTATCACTACATGCATATTTGGCTGGTGGAAAGCTCTATGGTTATAATGTTTTTGCGAAAAGCCAATTTTCCCTACTGCAAAGGAATAAATTTATTTAACTATCATGGTGGTTGTTAAACATTGAGAATTGTTGACAGCATTCTCAATCCCAATTAAAAGTACTCATTAACAACCCAACAATATTAATTAAAGTAACATGATGAGATTCACATGATATCCAAGTACTAGATACTCAAGATGTCCATAACCGGGGACGGCTAATCATGATTAGTTTGTACACTCTGCAGAGGTTTGCGCACTTTTCCCCACATGACTCGATCTCCTCCATTTGGTTTCTCGCACTACATAGTGTTTGAGAAACGGATGACCGAGACATAGTCTTTCAGAAGCGCTTGCACCTTACATATAGGGTAGACCGTACCAACCTACATCCCCTACATCTGCTAGTCTACCCTGTAAGAGTTCGCACGACTTAGTCAACTATGCTAGAGCGCATAATAGCATGTGGCTGCACACGGAAGTTTCTAGCATGAATAATCTTATGATCCCTTTGAGCCTGGGTGGCGGTCTGAAGAAAAACAGGCAAGTCCTGGAAACCCAGGTGCCTAGATAGGCAAGTCCTGGAGTAACCAAGTGCCTCAATGCACCCAGATGTGTATTAATGTTGCCACCTTAAATAAACCATTAATTAACAATCTCACATCTGTCATGGGAATTCACTCAAACCCAGTCCACGTCTATGAGCATAGCATGGAATAATAAGCAAACGTAGAAGTAACTCCCAAAGGTTTGATAATAAAACAGGTAATAGGTACTACCTCATCTACTTCCCATCCCACAATTTAATTAGAACCTAATCATGCAATGTTTGAGGATTGATCTAATGCATAAAAGTGGGTAGTAGAAAGGTATGATCAAAGTGTGAACTTGCCTGCAATGTTGATGAAGATGATTCACACTCAAAACTCTTGATAGTTCTACTCGTCACACTCCGGTCAATCTGTCGTGAGCAAGCAATAGTAACCACACATAAGCAATCACTCAAAAGATCGGAAAGAACGAAGAGAACAACTCGGAAAACATCAAAACCAAACAAATAACTCTTGCAGCATAAAACAATTTCTAACAGTACCAAAATTATGTGAATTTGGCCTTATCAGAAAGTTTAGTTCAAGAGCTTCGATTTGCAAAAAGAATCAACTCAAACGGAGTTATAAAACTCAAGTTACGATCAAACAAAGTTCAAACACAAATCTGTTCTAATTCAAATTTTAAAACTTTCAAAAACATGTTTAAGTTGTTTTACTGGATAGAGGCGATCATAATGAAGAAGTGGGCATTGGTTTCGTTGAATTTGGACTAACGAGTAAAAAGTTGTAGTCGTTTGAAAATCAGGGACTAATCTATAAATAAAATATTCACGGATGGGTCCCTGGCTGAAATCTAATAATAAAAAGGAAACTCTACCGAGCGAACGTTCGTTTTTCCGATCTAAACAACGAACGTTCTATAAATAAAAACAAAACGCTTCGGGAAAAAATAGAACGATCTGGATCGTTGGATCTAGATCTGACGGTGAGGAGGGGCGACGGTGGTTACCGCGGCGGCGGGTCGTCGACGGCAAGGAAAAGGACGGCGGCGACGGCTCGGCGATGAACGGGGCGATGGCTCCAGGCGTCGTCAGCGACGGCGGAGTAGTTGGGGAGGTGCGGCGTGACGAGGGGAACACGGTGGCGGTGTCGGCGCTCGGCTGCGGAGCCGGAACGGCGTGCGGCGGTGGCGGTAGATCTCGTCGGAGCTCGCAACTCCGGCGAGGTTTTGCGCGGGCGGTGGCGACAGCTCGGGGAGGAGAGGAACGGGGCCCGGGGCCTCGGGTATTTATGGAGGGGCGGAGAGGGCAGCGTGGCTTGTGGGAGGGGGCGACAAAGGCGGCAGCGGCGGTGTCCGATTATGACACGGCGGCGGGGCGGCGCTGCTCGGGACTCCCGTCCCGAGCTCGGTGGCAGGGCGCTGGCCGGCTGGGCTGCGGCCTGGCTTCGGCTGGGCCGGCCCAGTAGGTGGAGAGAAAGATTTTTTCTTTTTTTCAAAACACCGACAAACACAATAAAGAAAACAAGAGAAGTAAAATAATATATAGGCGTATAATATATCAAAATTTGCATAAAATTATTTCCTACAAGATGAACATTTTTCTAGAGTCAAATAAAATACACAAAAATTCTAATAATTCAAACAGTGCTACTGACCTATTTAAAACCCAATAAAATCATTTTGAAAATACCAAAATGGTTTCAAATTTATTTCTCTCCAATTTTCTGATGTAGGGAATCATGTTACCCTATTTTCCATATATTTTATTTTTGGAGAAAAATAATTTGAATGAAACTCAAATAACTCCAAATTGAACATAAATTCGAAAGAACTTTGAATTTAATTATTTGAAACTCCCAACTCATATTTCATATGTTTTGAAGAAGTCATTTTATCTTCGCTCATGAAAATCATTGAGTTGCATAAAGTTTCTGGGTTGGAAATATTTTCCAAATGAAATTCAAATATTTTCAACACCCCTTGTCATTTAAATAAATGGAAGAAGTCATGTCATCTTCTCTCCAGGGTTTTGTGATGAAAAGAATTTGAATTCACGAAGATCATAAAAGCGAAAATGAAAGTTTGGGAAAGTCCTTTTATTCCCTCTCATTTAACTTTCAAAAAGTTTTGAATTTCACTCAATCAATCAAACAATCAACCAAATCTATCTATTTATTATAACATTTCAAAATTTAGAATTTTGGGATGTTACAAACCTACCACCCTTAAAATGAATCTCGTCCTCGAGATTCGAAGAGGCTAGAAAGAAATAGGTTAGGGTTTGGGGGTCTTCAGAATTCATCGATAGTTTCCGGGGTCTCGGGTGCTACCACCCTTAGAAGCATTGTTATGGTTCCAGCAAAACTCATATACTCCATCCTTTTGTTGACAGGGTCGGTCTTCTAAGATCTTCAGGGAAATTCCTCCTCTGGGCTCTTCCGGTGGTGGCATAACCTTTTCCTCAATTACTTTGTCCATTCCATCTTGGTAAGGTTATTCCGAGACTGGGTCTTCTTAGCTGACGGGTCTGGCACCAATGCTAAGCAACTATCGATATCTCATGGTGGCCAACCATTTATGGTTTCTCCTGCAGGAAATGGGTCTGGGCTGAACCTCACCGTATGACCTATGTTTGGCAACAACTGCCTTGTACAAGGGGAAAAATACTTATACCATTCTAAGGTTTAAACAAGGTTTTGATCGTCGTCTCTCTACTATAGGTAAGTCACTCAGATTTACCATCCCATATAGCAAGGCGAACAATAAGAGTAAGTCGGTATGGTGATCAATCCATCCCGTACCCAAATCATTTCCTTGTATACGGTTTAGCGAATCTCGCATTCTAACACTAGGTCATCCTCACAAGCATTGCAGAATTTCTCTTGTCAACGAACTAAGTTCGGATAAATCCATAGATTCTGCAAACCAAACAAACATCTATCGTTCCTTAACAACTCTCAGGTTTTGCGTTACTCCTATAAAATCGTTTGTGGGCAAGGTCGTAACTTCTTTCACGGTTTTTTTCCTTCAGCAAGAATGTGCTTGCTTCTTGGCAGGTCCTGGGGCCTGTGGGTTATTGCCCATCTCATCACTTGTAGTCCTTGATATTATCATCGAGCAACTGATCATTATTCCAACTTCCAACTTCCTAGTATTCTTAAATCCATCCAATTGTACTGTCTTCCTTCCTTCTATTGGCACCAAACTAGGACATGATTACTCAAACTCATCATGGAATTTCCATTGATCCATATCTCCAACATCATACCTCCTTTATATCCAATAGTAATGCTTCTCTTCATCCTCGTGGGATGTCCCACATACCGAGATAACAACTTATACTTATGAAATCCATACTCCACTTCGTGGAACATCATTATCCTTTCCAGGGTCAAGCATCCTTACAGGGGAATATTGGCCATCTCTGCATGGCACTTCTTCAACTGGGAAACATGAAACACATCATGAACTTCTGACAGTCCTTCGAGTGACTCCAATGTGTTAGCCACATCTCCCATACGTTCAAAAACTCGGTATGGTCCTACAAATCTCAGGGCTAACTTTCCCTTAACTCCAAATCATTTAACTCCTCGCAGAGGGGACACACGAAGACGTGCTCTGTCTCCAATTTCACAGACTTCCTCCTTGTGTTTTTTGAGTCTGCAATACTCTTCTGCCTGGACTGAGCTACCTTCAGTCTATCTCGAAGCAACTTAACATTCTCTTCTGAATCCTTGATCACATTTGGTCCAAACAACTGAAGGTCTCCAACTTCATCCCACATCAATGGTGTCTGGCTCCTTCTTCCATACAAAGCTTCAAAAGGGGCCATCTTCAAACTAGCTTGGTAACTGTTGTTGTATGAGAACTCAGCGTAAGGTAAATTATCATCCCTACTAGATCCATAATCTAGCGCACATGCTCTCAACATGTCCTCCAGAATCTAATTGACTCTCTCGGTCTATCCATCTGTCTGCGGATGAAAGGCTGTACTGAACTCTAGCCTAGTACCCAAAGTGTGGTGCAGCTGATTCCAAAACTTTGAGGTAAACTGTGTTCCTCTATCTGATACGTTGGTCCTCGGAACTCCATGCAGACATACGATCCTGGTGAAAATATCTTGGCCAACTTCTCACTTGTATAGGTGGTTTTCACTGGGATAAAGTGAGCCACTTTTGTCAAGCGAATCAACTACTACCCAGATAGAATCATGTCCCGTTCGGGTTCTGGGAAATCAGGTAATGAAATCCATGCCAAGCTTATCCCACTTCCATTCGGGTATCGGCGTAGGCTGTAGTAATCCTGCTGGCTTCTGATGCTCTGCTTTTACTCTCTCTAGCATACATCACCTACGACTACATACTCCGTAATATCCTTCTTCATACCAGTCCACCAGAAACACTCCTTCAAATCCAAATACATCTTGGTGTTTCCAGGGCGAATCGAGTATGGTGAGTCGAGCCTCTTTGAAGTATTTACTTCCTGATCCTTGCATTATTGGGAACATATACATGGTCCTCGAACCATAAGGTGTCGTGCTCATCCTTACAAAAACCTTTGGCCTTTCCTTTGCTCATTCTCTCTTTATCTCAGCAATCTCTTTGTCATACTTCTGAGCTTCACGAATCTTTCCCAACAATGTAGACTGAACTTCCATTGCTGCAACAAAACCTTTGGGAACAATCTCCAACTGAAGTTCCCTGAGATCCTCGGCTAACTTCCTTTGGTAATCCCCAACTTATGAGGGTATTCATCCTTGTTTTATTTATGGTCGTGTTCTATTTCTCCACAAAGCTTGTATGCACAAGGTTTCTTCATATCCTTTCCATACAGCCTCAACTTCTGGGACACAAGACGAAACTTCGGCAAAGTCAACTTAATTCTTCCCAAATGGTTGCTCTTTGCCATCTATTGACGGTTTGGTACATCCTCCACCAAGTAGCAGCTCCTCTTTCAAAGCATTGAAGAGCATGCTGGGCCATATCCTTTCCGGCTATAGTGTCACTCTCCATATGATCCTCAATGTTCTGAATCCATTGGTCCATCTCCAATTGACTCATGGGTCCAGAAAATATAAGCTCATCTCCATTCATCCTCTATTGGGTCCATGGGTTTGGGGTGGGATAAGAGAGATCAAGAGGGATGCACACAGTACAAACAATAGTTTTGAAAAGACAGGTTTTATTGTGGTTGTCGGAAAAACATCAAACAAATGACAGCTCACAATCATCGCATCTAACGCATGTATATAATAGGGGTTTGGGCTTCTAATGGTCAATAAATCTTCAAAGTCATCAAACTCATTGATTCTTGTTCATGTCTCCGATGGCTTCTTCCGATCATGCTTGTCCTACTCAAGTTCTTTTGCCAGATCATCTCTGTTGTCGCAAAGTCTATCATGACGTCCTTTAATATTTTTGGTGTTGCGTTCCAAACTTCTGTGTTTCAACATCCTTGGCATGAACCATGTTCCTACTGTCCTTTAGTTCCTGACGAATCTCTCGTATCACGAGGTTTTGTTCCTCTAGTTTGGCTACTTCAGCTTCTGGTTCCTGAGTTCTTCACGAATTGCCTCCTTGTCAAATTTGACTTCCTAAAGTCCATCTTAAACTTCCTTGATGTAATACTCCAGATTCCTGGTGATACACCAGCTAAGATTAAAACTGCATCCTTTGCTGATAGGTGCTACATCAGCCTTCTACCATCCAATACTTCCGAAGGAATGCATGTATAACTCAACACGGCAATAATAGCATAAGAGAGCGATAACATCTTGGATATCCATATTTCTGCTCTGGTCATTGACATGAACTTTTATACCATAGTTGATATCTCCTGCCTTAGGGTTTTCTTGACAAAACTTTGAATTCTAATGCTCCATGTTCCAGTCTTTCTCCGATACACCTTGATCTCGGGTATTGACAACTTCCATAGTCTGTCAAGTTCCATAAGGGTAGCCTTTATAGGTCATACAAATCCGGAAATTCTTCAAGCCTTCAAATTCTCCTAGTCTTCAGAGTCTTCACCGTTCTAGTTTCCATTATCCAATGCACGGTAAAATCTCCTTCATTCCGTAGTGGTCGTGGTTGTCCTGATATCTTGTACTCCTTGGAGTAGTCTCATCAGCCGGATCTTCGTGGCCAAAAGGGGGAAAGGGTATGGTCTCACTAAAGGGAATATTTGAATAAGCTCAAAAGAGAAAAGAGGTAAAAGATCCTTTTCAAAAGAAAGTTGTAGAGAAAAATCTTTTCTATTGGCTTGCCATTTTCTAGGGTCACGTCCTACAGTCAACATGTGCTCTGATACCATCTTGTAGCGACCCGACCTCAGACGGTCAAGTCTCTGTGCGTAAGTGTCATCCCTGGATCGGTATGCTGACACACACAGTACTCGAGGATTTATAATAGAGGTAAATCACATGTATAAAATAACGTAAATACTATTACCTCAATCCAAAATAGCGGAAGTAACAAGGTTGTGGATTCCCATCAACACCAACGGCAAAGTTGAGTATAGGAAATTGTAACCCTAACGTATCACTTACTCGTCGTAAGATTCCCGCAACATGAGACGTTGCAGCCACAGAGGGTCAGTACATTGAATGTACTGGCAAATTCACACCAACGATGAATAAAGGCTATCACTACATGCATATTTGGCTGGTGGAAAGCTCTATGGTTATAATGTTTTTGCAAAAAGAAAATGTTTCCTACTGCAAAGGAATAAATTTATTTAACTATCATGGTGGTTGTTAAACATTGAGAATGGTTGGCAACATTCTCAATCCCAATTAAAAGTACTCATTAACAACCCAACAATATTAATTAAAGTAACATGATGAGATTCACATGATATCCAAGTACTAGATACTCAAGATGTCCATAACCGGGGACACGGCTAATCATGATTAGTTTGTACACTCTGCAGAGGTTTGCGCACTTTTCCCCACATGACTCGATCTCCTCCGTTTGGTTTCTCGCACTACATGGTGTTTGAGAAACGGATGACCGAGACATAGTCTTTCAGAAGCGCTTGCACCTTACGTATAGGGTAGACCGTACCAACCTACATCCCCTACATCTGCTAGTCTACCCTGTAAAAGTTCGCACGATTTAGTCAACTATTCTAGAGCCCATAATAGCATGTGGCTGCACACGGAAGTTTCTAGCATGAATAATCTTATGATCCCTTTGAGCCTGGGTGGCGGTCCGAAGAAAAATAGGCAAGTCCTGGAAACCCAGGTGCCTAGACAGGCAAGTCCTGGAGTAACCAGGTGCCTCAATCCACCCAGATGTGTATTAATGTTGCCACCTTAAATAAACCATTAATTAACAATCTCACATCTGTCATGGGAATTCACTCAAACCCAATCCACGTCTACGAGCATAGTATGGCATAATAAGCAAACGTAGAAGTAACTCCCAAAAGTTTGATAATAAAACAGGTAATAGGTACTACCTCATCTACTTCCCATCCCACAATTTAATTAGAACCTAATCATGCAATGTTTGAGGATTGATCTAATGCATAAAACTAGGTAGTAGAAAAGGTATGATCAAAGTGTGAACTTGCCAGCAATGTTGATGAAGATGATTTGCACTCAAAACTCTTGATAGTTCTACTCATAACACTCCGGTCAATCTATCGTGAGCAAGCAATAGTAACCACACATAAGCAATCACTCAAAAGATCGGAAAGAACGAAGAGAACAACTCGGAAAACATCAAAACCAAACAAATAACTCTTGCAGCATAAAACAATTTCTAACAGTACCAAAATTATGTGAATTTGGCCTTATCAGAAAGTTTAGTTCAAGAGCTTCGATTTGCAAAAAGAATCAACTCAAACGGAGTTATAGAACTCAAGTTACGATCAAACGAAGTTCAAACACAAATCTGTTCTAATTCAAATTTTAGAACTTTCAAAAACATGTTTAAGTTGTTTTACTGGATAGAGGCGATCATAACGAAGAAGTGGGTGTTGGTTTCGTTGAATTTGGACTAACGAGTAACAAGTTGTATTCGTTTGAAAATCAGGGACTAATCTGTAAATAAAATATTCACGGATGGGTCTCTGGCTGAAATCTAATAATAAAAAGGAAACTCTACCGAGCGAACGTTCGTTTTTCTGATCTAAACAGTGAACATTCTCTAAATAAAAACAAAACGCTTCGGGAAAAAATAGAACGATCTGGATCGTTGGATCCAGATCTGACGGTGAGGAGGGGCGACGGCGGTTACCGCGGCGGTGGGTCGGCGGCGGCGAGGAAAAGGATGGCGGCGGTGGCTCGGCGATGAACGGGGCGACGGCTCCGGGCGTCGGCGGCGACGGCGGAGTAGTTGGGGAGGTGCGGCGCGACGAGGGGAAGACAATGGCGGTGTCGGCGCTCGGCTGCGGAGCCGGAACGGCGTGCGGCGGCAGATCTCGTCGGAGCTCGCAACTCCGGCGAGGTTTTGCGCGGGCGGCGACGACAGCTCGGGGAGGAGAGGAACGGGGCCCGGGGCCTCGGGTATTTACGGAGGGGCGGAGAGGGCAGCGTGGCTTGTGGGAGGGGGCGACAAAGGCGGCGGCGGCGGTGTCCGATCTGGACACGGCGGCGGGACGGTGCTGCTCGGGACTCCTGTCCCGAGCTCGGTGGTGGGGTGCTGGCCGGCTGGGCCGTGTCCTGGCTTCGGCTGGGCCGGCCCAGTAGGTGGAGAGAAAGTTTTTTTTTTCTTTTTTTTAAAACACCGACAAACACAATAAAGAAAACAAGAGAAATAAAATAATATATAGGCGTATAATATATCAATATTTGCATAAAATTATTTCCTACAAGATGAACATTTTTCTAGAGTCAAATAAAAGACACAAAAATTCTAATAATTCAAACAGTTCTACTGACCTATTTAAAACCCAATAAAATCATTTTGAAAATACCAAAATGGTTTCAAATTTATTTCTCTCCAATTTTCTGATGTAGGGAATCATGTTACCCTATTTTCCATATATTTTATTTTTGGAGAAAAATAATTTGAATAAAACTCAAATAACTCCAAATTGAAAGTAAATTCGAAAGAACTTTGAATTTAACTATTTGAAACTCCCAACTCATATTTCATTTGTTTTGAAGAAGTCATTTTATCTTCGCTCATGAAAATCATTGAGTTGCATAAAGTTTCTGGGTTGGAAATATTTTCCAAATGAAATTCAAATATTTTCAACACCCCTTGTCATTTAAATAAATGGAAGAAGTCATGTCATCTTCTCTCCAGGGTTTTGTGATGAAAAGAATTTGAATTCACGAAGATCATAAAAGCGAAAATGAAAGTTTGGGAAAGTCCTTTTATTCCCTCTCATTTAACTTTCAAAAAGTTTCGAATTTCACTCAATCAATCAAACAATCAATAAAATCTATCTATTTATTATAACATTCAAAAATTTAGAATTATGGGATGTTATAGTTGTGCAGGTACGAGGGACTTGCGCGTGACCTCCTACTGGATTGATACCTTGGTTCTCAAAAACTGAGGGAAATACTTATGCTACTATGCTGCATCATCCCTTCCTCTTCGGGGAAAACCAACGCAAGCTCGAGACATAGCAGGCGCCTGTCCTCGGCTTGATGCTATCAAGCGATCAGTCTGTATAGAAGGCGCGCGTATGGCGTTTGCCCGTGCGAAAGTGCATTGGGGGCTGCTTGACACGGAGAAGCTGATGACTGAGGGGCCGTCGGAGGGTAAGGAGCACCGCAAGCCCGAGCTGTATTATGAAGGTGTAATGAAAGGGTCCTGCCTTGTGGCGGACAAGTGTGCTAAAGACATTATATGGGATAATGGCATGTTTATTATATATTGCCTGTTTTATTTGAACATATGTTCTTCCTGTGCGGCTGTTTATTGTATGCAAATCCTGGGAGTTGGCCAGTCCTCGGCTTCTGCCCCTCGTAAAAAGGATACGGGGGTGTTCGGGATATACCTGAATGCTCTTTATCCCATAGTTGGGTCCTTTTAAGGAGGTGTATCTTTCCGCGAACCAGGCAATCGGACTATAAGGCTTTATTACTCTCACTTAGCCATAGGAATTCGAGTATGGTCGGCGCAGCCCCTAGTGTTCGGAAGGCCGAACTAGGGGCTCTATTGGCGCCTGATCAGAAAACCGATCCGTCGCACTCAGCATTTATAATGGCGTTGTGCGGAATAAATCTTTAAGGATTTTATAACCTCTCGAACAGCGGACCGGCTCTCGCTTCATCATGACAGTCGGTTTTCGGCTTTCCCTACTGAGGTGCTCGTCCGTCCGAACCGAGACACAATCGCAGTAGTTCTCCCAGCGCTACCTTAGCCGATAGAACGGTACGTAAGGTACCAAAACATGGGAGCTGGGCAAACCCAACCAATGACCCAAGACATGACTCGGAGCAGATGCATATAGTGCTATAAGTTTGGGGTGCCAAGTGACCGAAAAGGTGGTCGGACTTTATTGCCATACTGTGAAGCCCATGGTATAACCAGGCGAACACGAAGCTTGCCTGTCATTTTCGGCAAAGAGGCGTCAGCGATAAATGGCAACTGGTAATTGCTATTTAAGTATACACATTGTAGTAGGATGATATGTCTATGCATATGAGTATGATGTATGGAAAGAGGAGTTATTTGGCGGAACCTGTTGTGGCCGGAATGGAGGGGGTTGTGAGTGGATCAAGAATGAATCTGAACTGCCTTCTACCTGAATGTTCCTTCCTTTGTGTGTCCGGGATAATTCCATGCCGCTAGTCCTGTTCTGCGTCAATCGTTAGTTTGTAAATGCGAAATGCTTGAAGGCAGCTGGGTGTCCTCTTGTTGTTGGTCCCAGGGTCCCTAATCGGGCCCTGGTGTGCCCAGCCGTTAGACCGTGAGGTAGTGCGGACTCCGCAATGGGTGTCCAGATAGTTGGCCTGGGTAATTTACCACGTGGAATCTAGTCGACGTGGTTTTTCCCGTTAGCATGCGGTAAACTATCGTATGGTGGGAAGGTGCCGAAGATTTATTCTTTGGCGTAGCATTTTTGGGGTGATCCGAAGAGCACCGTTTAGAGTGGTGGGCCAATAAAACTCTGCCTTTGCGCCTTACATCTTTTAGGAGATGTTTTTCGTGGCATCATACCCTTGTGCCCTTTGTGTGTTATGGAGCACCCGGACTACTAGGTCTAGAGGCACTACAATTGACTTGCTGTGGTTTATGTGGTCCTGGGCGGTCGGCCGTACTGTTATGCTCTGGGGAGGGGGTCTTGACGAGGCATCTCCCCTTATTGTTTCCTGCGTGCGACCAGTCGCTTTGTTTTGAGGATCCTGCATTCTCTATTGGTATGCTTTGCCATCCTTCTGGGGGTACTGTGAATTTCACACGGATGATCCAGCGTGTGGCTTTGGTCGAGTAGGTTTGTGCTATTCTTTGTCCGTTTCCCGGTCTGAGAGTTGCCGGACTTGGCACCAGCTTCCTTGTCTTGATGTTTATGACCTTTGTGTCGAGGCCTGAGGGTGCCTCTTCGTGTATGCTTCTTGCCGTCTTCGACCGTAGTGATGCGTGGGTGTCTGTGTGTGTGCCTGTGGTTTTCCTGCTCGAGTTGAGGTAGCCAGTTGTGCCGTGTGTGCCCTTTGTTGGGGCTGTCCAGTTCGTACTTTTCGGTGGCCAGTTTCTTGGTCCACCTATCCTCTAGCACGTCTTGGTCGGCTTTAAGCTGCTCTTGCTTCCTTTGCAGGCTCATTGCCATAGCCATGAGCCGTCGCTTGAAGCGAACTTGTTCCACTGGGTCTTCAGGTACACCGAATTCGTCATTGCCGAGGCTTGCCTCGCTGCCGGAGGGGGGTGTACAATTGACCCTCTCCAACCATCCCATCATGATCGACCCGGCCTGCTTGAGTGTAGGCTGACTATGGCTGTATTCCTCTTAGGCACCATCCGGACTGCTCTCGTCTCCGGGGCCGGTTTTGATGTGGCGGGGCTTGGAGTGGCGTCGATAACTCACATGTTTCGCTTTTCTCCCTGAGCGGTTATCCTTCGTTGCCTCACCGCCACTGGCTTCCTTTGGGGTGTCCACCATATATATATCATACGAGGAGGTGGCCGCCCACCACCCTGTATGTGGTGGTCCCTGTAGTTCTCCTGCATCGTCGTCCATACCGTCGATGTCTTCGGAGTCGAAGTCAAGAACGTCGGTTAAATCTTCGATCGTGGCAATGAAGTGGGTGGTGGGTGGGCAAAGAATTCCATTGTTGTCTGCTTCCCACTCAAGCTGGACATAGTTCGGCCCGGAGTCTCCTGACAAAGAGAGAGACTTCAATAAGTCTAGCATGTCGCCAAAGGGCGAGTGCTGAAAGACGTCCGCCGCGGTGAACTCCATCATCGGAGTCCTACCTGGATCGGCGGGCTCAGGGACGCACGGACTGAAACCTACATCCAGATATGAATCTGGGGGTCCGGAGTAGCAGGCTTCCTCAGAGGTGAGACCTGTGTTCGGCTCCATCACCAACAAGGTCATGGCCTGCGGGGCAGGGTCCAGCCCTCCGTCCTTAGGCAACGCAACCTGCCCCGGATTTAGATCCGAGGCTTCTGCCGGGGTGATATCCCGAGCAACGTCTGACAGCAGGTCTAAGCCGTGCTCGTCGTGACTGTTTGGCACTTCTGGCGCTGGCCCGAATCCATCGAAGATCAAGTCCCCGCGAATATCCGCTGTGTAGTTCGAGTTTCCGAACCTGACCTGGTGGCCGAGGGCATAGCTATCAATCTGCTCCATGTGGCCAAGCGAATTGGCCCGCAGTGCGGAGCCGCCGAACACGAAGATATGTCTGGGGAGGAAAGTCTGGCCCTGGACAGCGTTGTTGGTGATGATCGAAGGAGCCATCGAGCCTGACAGCGACGACACAGAGGAACTCTCAATGAAAGCACCAATGTCGGTGTCAAAACCGGCAGATCTCGGGTAGGGGGTCCCAATCTGTGCGTCAGGGCTAATGGTAACAGGAAGCAAGGGACATAGATGCTTGCCCAGGTTTGGGCTCTCTTGATGGAGGTAAAACCCTACTTCCTGCTTGATTAATATTGATGATATGGGTAGTACAAGAGTAGATCTAACACAAGATCGTAGAGGCTAAACCCTAAGAGCTAGCCTATGATGGTATGATTGTAATTGTGATCAGCCTTCTAAGGACCAACCTCTCCGGTTTATATAGACATCGAAGAGGGCTAGGGTTTACATGGAATCGGTTACAAGGAAGGAAATATAATATCCAGATCGCCAAGCTTGCCTTCCATGCAAAGGAGAGTCCCATCCGGACACGGGCTGAAGTCTTGAGTCTTGTATCTTCACGCTTCAATAGTCCGGATGTTGTACACAGTCCGGCTATCCGGATACACCCTAATCCAGGACTCCCTCACCTGCCGCAGGAGTTACATTTCCCTCTCGGGGCCCACGGGACCGAACTTCAGAGGCTTAGTTCCCGGCCTATGAGTCAATGACATGCGGACCTTAAATGTGGCTGGCCCACATGTCATTCTCATGGTGGTGGCGTGGTTCACGACTCACTCATTCGAGATGAACTGGCCGGTGGTGCCGTGGCCGTGGCGAGGGTGCCACATCTAGGCGTCGGGGCGTTACGAGGCGTAGATGGCCACACCGGCGGGTACTACCTGTAGTACAGAAGTACTCCAGCTGAGGATTGATGCCCGGGATGAAATGTGTCACAGCCGCTGGATGAAAATTCGATGGTGTGGGAGTACGGATCGGAGCATAGCAGCGGAGCAGGAAAACCGCGTCCAATCGGGTGTGTCTGTTGTAGAAAGTTGATGGTCGCCGCAGTTCAGCTGGCCCGCATGTCACGCACAAAAAGGCAGAGGAGCGGTGGGGCCGAGAGGGATGAGGCACACGTCGGGGGGATGAGGAACCCCTGACGCGAACAATCCTACCATTCTGTCATTGACATGTGGGACCCCCAAGCGTGGGTCCCACCTGTCAGCAAAGGGAAGGCAGGGCAAGGCAGTGATAGCCACGTTAGAGGATCCATCTCCACATTGGGGGATGTCATGTCGTGGGTTGGAGCGGCGTCGTGGGAATAGCCACGTTAGAGGATCCATAGCAGTGGTAGAAACAAGAAACATGATGGTCGTTGTGGTTCAACTTCCATGGACAAGCTATCATGTCTGCTGACACATGTATATCAAAACTAGAGTGTTTATATTTCAAGCACGTGAACAAGTATTATTCTACTACTTTGGATCCATTGCAATGCACGGGCTAGCACAATTGTACTAGTAGTGTCTGTCTCTATCTCTAGAGGCCTTCCCCCGTTCATCCTTTTCTCCCGCAAGATAAACTACTCATAGAAATGCATCTTGATGTTCCATGGAAGGCACGAGGATGTTTCCTTGGGGGTCTCTCCAGCGCGGCGTGGCCGTAGTTGCAAGTTGACGCCCCTTGAGATGCCGACGTTGAGGGGCACCCGAATTTCCTCCGATGAGCAGGTAAGATGAGTTTGATCACGTAGTAAATGCATTCTAAAGACTACATCCATGTCCATTTCCTAATTCCCCCCCTGCCCACTATTTCACAGGTTAGGCTCGGTGCGAGTGGAGATTGGCTTGCATATGTACGGGAGGGTACCAACATCAATTTGCACAACATTTACAATGGTGACACAGTTCCCGTAGAACCTTTGTCCAACACTGGGATCAGCCATGCAACGGGCCACCGCATGAATTGGTACGATTGAACCACGGTGAGATTGAATAAGATAACACGAACCTTGCACATGGCGGTCAAAGGCGGACCATGCTGTCTGCGGCCGATTTGTTGCCGTACGAGTACGAAGACGCTGTGCTCCTTTCTAACCGCATCTTCGCGATGACAAACTAGGGGACTTATTTTGTATGGTACACATCCTACGATATACTTCCTCTCTCCCAGTTTATTTGTTTTGAATCTTTTCGTTTTATAAGTTTCAAATTCAAATTTAGAGCTGCCCATCACATGTTGAGATTACAATGTCCATTAAATCGTTGCGTGCATGTATAGTAAAGAAACAAATATTGAGTTTGGCACGAGTTCGTGCAGTGGTAGCACCACAAGGCCTGGCGCAGGAGTTACATTTCCCTCTCAGGGCCGTCACGACTGAGCTTCAGCGCCTTACTACACCTGCCTTTGAGTCAATAATATGTGGACCCGAGAGGTGACTGGTCCACATATAATGCTCCCAAAGGCAGAGGGGCAGTGGGGCCGAGAGGGGTGAGCCGCAGGTCGGGGGACGTGTGGTGTCATGGGTTCGAGCGGCGTCGTGGGAATCACATGTGGCTGTGGTAGAAACTTGATGCTCACCGCATTTTAGGTGGCCCACATGTCATGCACACAAAGGCAGAGGGGCGGTGCGGCCGAGAGGGGTGAGGTGCACGTCGGGGGACGTGGTGCCGTGGGTTGGAGCGGCGTCGTGGGAATCGCAAGTGGCAGTGGATGAACCGTGACTGTTGCCGTAGTTGAACTTCCATGGACAAGTTGTCATGTCTACGGACACATGCATTGCATATCGATCACTGGAAGGAGTAGTAGAGAAAGCTATATATGCGGATAAATAGTTCCTTATAGTCAAACGGACCCATGCTACTACTTTGTTCCAAAGACATGCACACCATCGAAATAGTCCATCTATATCAATATACACCGAGAGGGAATATTTTTTTTACAAGAGAGGAAATAGTTCATCCATCCATAATGCCCTCCTGCTGGTGTAGCCTTTTCTTCTTCTTCTTCTTCTTCTTCTTCTTCTTCTTCTTCTTCTTCTTCTTCTTCTTCTTCTTCTTCTTCTTCTTCTTCTTCTTCTTCTTCTTCTTCTTCTTGTTCTTCTTCTTCTTCTTCTTCTTCTTCCTCTACTTCTTCTTCTTCCTCTTCGTCTTCTTCTTGTTCTCATTTTCTGTGGGAGACGGCTTCGCAACAAGCTCTTTGGACCTTGCAGCTATCTCGAAACTCACACGGGCATCGAGGGCAGCATATTTTATCCGCTCGTACATCAAGGGATAATTCTCCCGTCCAGATGACCTTAATACCACCGTCTCGTCGCCCTTCTGAAGATTTGTACCAAGCACAAAATTTGCTACTCGAATAGGGATGGTGTCTGTTTATCACAATCTTCTACAGGAAGTTTGATTCTGGTTTGTAGGTCAGCGATGCTTTTCAAATCAAGGTTGTACGGCTTCAGCTTTTGATTGTCCCCTTCGATGGCTGCCCCACGGAAGTATACGTCCTCCCGAGACAAGAAATCGTGAAGATCACCTGGTATGGAGGGCGCGTGTATGATGTGGTACACCAAAACATCATCTTCGAGGCACAGCTGAAGGACGGCGGCGCGTTGGATCTTCCCACTGGCACGCTCCGTGTACTCTGCGTCGAGACCGATAACCCTCGTCTCTACCTTTTCGAGGGAGTTGGATACATTGTTGATCCACTGCCGAACAACCCTTGGGTGGACGGTGACGGTGGCAACTATGCTCAACGAGCCTTTGACGAGGACATGTTGGACGCTAAAAACCTGCGTCTCGATCTCTTTCGCCATTCGGAACCGCTTGAACGGAGGGCTATGGTTTGGAGAATTAGGATTAGATGGCTAGTCTAACTAAAGTAGTAGATGATTACTGAAAGAGGTTAAAACAATGTGAACATAGTGGGGTTTGGATGCAAATGAAGACGAAGGGGAGGTGAACAAACCGAGGAAAATTGGTTCCCGATGGAGAAGTAGATGGGAGAAGTGGCGTGCAGGCAATTGATTAGACGGCTTGGTAGACTAAACGAAAAGGCTATGCGGGTAGATTGAGGAATCGTACCTGTTCGTGTACGTGCCCATCCTTCCTGATAGGTGGCACCTATGCAAACAGATAAAAAATGTGTCATAGCTAGTTCAGATGGATATTGGTGCGTGAGTGGGAGACACAACATACACAACATTCTCTGGTTAAGGAATACTCCCTCCGTCTAGGTGAGTAAGTCACCTTATGAAAATCAGGTTTTCCCAAAACCTTTAAGCGTGGAGCATTAACTTCCTGCTCGATCCCCTCCCAGCCTCGTTACCCAGCGTTCTGTTCCTCTGCTGCCGCGTTCTACCTTTCCATTTTTCCTCTTCTCAAGTGTGGAACGATCTGCATGCCGTCCTTGATGCACCAGAATGACCACTGCATGCATCGCGGCAGGGCGTTGATGGTTGGAGAGCTGAAAAGGCATCCTTATAACTACATATTAATTGCTGATTTTGCTTCCATTTGTAACACTTTCTGTGGTTGGAAGTTTTGCTCGTCCCGGTGCTCTTTCCTGTCCAATCTACAACAACCTAGGTTGCGCTCACCTAGACAGAGGGAGTACACGGTTATCCTCATCAAAGGCCCATCTTTGCGCTTCCGCATGCACGAGAATTTGGTACTGCTCGCAATACGGATGATACCTGGAGGATGAAGTGAATAGGCATGCTAGCACGATAGACCTATTTCCTCTATACAATACTAGAGTACTAATGTTCCTACTAGTAGTAGTAGTAGTAGTACAACAGTGGTACGCTTGATGGTCAAAATACTATTCATCTGGTCCTCACAGTGAAGTGACAACACCCTACGCCTGACACTAGTCCAGGCGGCGTGTTCGGGTTACCACAATCAGCCTCACCCTGTGCACTATGCAGTCTGTCACCATCGTTGTACAACACATTGGCATGCCTCGCCTCGTCTCTCTCTCCCCATCCATAGAACCACTCCATCTCCATCTCCATCTCCATCTCCGTCTCCGTCTCCGTCTCCATCTCACTGTGCCCCTGTGTACCATCGCCTCGCTCGCCTCCCCTAGTACCGATATTCCCTCACTAGCCACTCCAGCACCGACAGCCTTCTCCCCCATAAATCAATCCCCCCAAAACCCCCACCTTCCAAACTCCACCATGCCCGAACACGAACCGCGCAGCATCCATATGAGCCGCGATTGGAGCAATCTCCCGAGTGACATCATCGACCTCTGTTGTTCGTGTATGGATATGTTGAGCACCCTATGACTGGCTGCATGCTCAAGGGACATGCACATGGCCATCATCAAAGCGAGGCCTAAGCTTTTCAAGACACCCTGCTTGCTTCTATCTGGTCTTGCGAGATTGGCTCACCATGATACTGAGGCGTACATGATGCCCCTCGACATTTCCCTGTATTTTCCTTCCAGTTCCAACAGGGACATATCAATGTTGTTTCTTGCATTATACTACTCATACTCTGAACAATGCTGATCTTACATTAACAATGCATGTCGTTTTTGATATGATGCAGTGTCCCTACAGTTACTGCCCTTTGTAATCACACCACCTTTGCCAAAAATAGGGCAGCACAACTGGTTCCTCGCTCAATCAGACAACAACAAAAGACTGATGATCATTCAGACACATGATCCGGAAAATTTATATTGCAAAAACCCCACTGTATACAAGCACCGTGAAATACGTGAGTATTCGGACAGTGGCTGTTATGTCTATGAGCAGCATACCAGCTTGTTGGGGCCTTCAAGATTTTTTAGTTGGAGGCGGGTAAACAGCCTTGGTTCACACTCTCTGTTTCTCAAACTCAATTATCCGATTAACCAGGAGATCACCATTGGCAAGGACCTTGATGGTAGAGAGGCTCTGTTTGCTATGGAAAATTGTGTCTACACGGCGAGCCCTAGGAGTTCGGGAGCAAACTCCCCTGATTGCCAACGATACAGACTGCAGCCAAAAGAAGGTGAGAACGACCAAGGCATCCAGATTAACTTTGATCCTTGGATGTCTCAATTATGATAGGCAGTGATGTGGTTCAAGCCTTCAGGTTGATAGGTAATTGGGTTGTTGCGTCAAAAGGGTGGAGTACTGGTGTCTCCGGATCACTGGTCGCTGAAGCGGGGCTGCAAATTTGATGGTGTTGGATCATCTCTTAGAATGACTTTGTTGTCTTTGCTGCTGGTACTGGATGGGTAGTTCTTTCTTTTGTTATGCATATTCCTTGTCATTTGGTCATCCTCGTCTATGTCACTCTTACGATTTAATAGTTGCCTCTGTTTAGAATGTCATTCTCGTATGGATCACGAGAGTCTGAGCGCTGCAGATGGGTGCGTTTTGGTGGTGTAGCAAGACTTCTTATGAACTATCATGTCTTCCTGTTTATGCTAGTAGTAGTCACTAGTCAGTGTTTGAATGTTGTATATATCGTTGTTTCGAACTATTTATTGTCTCGAACTACTGGTGGGCTAAATGAGGGTATCACCATTCTCCAGTGTTCAGAGTATATCTCCTTTTTTCAAGTTATATAATTTGAGCTCAATGTCTTTTCGATGATGTACACTTGTTTGGGCAAGTGAGGTGTCGTTAAATATGGGCCGAGTAGTAACACAATGCCAAACAGGTCAATTATGACTCTTAGGCCGGGCTCTCAAAAGATCCTCAAAAAAAGGTCGGGCTCTCCAAAAAAGAAAGAATAAGGACTCTTAGGCCGACATGTGGGCGCCACCAGTGTTTTCATGTGCTTGCGCGCCAAGAGAGAAATTCATGCTACTTTTCATCCCCAATCTCCTGCCCCTCCCCCACCTCTGGAATCTCGATTCCTACTCCAGTTCCCCCAAATCCCCCTCCTGTACTCCCTGTACTCAAGCGCACTATCATGTTGCCGGTCAACGTGGATCTCCGAGACGGAGATCCTGAGGTCCGTCCTGCCTTTGGTCGTTGCATGTTGTCGCTCAACAGTGGCATGGTGGCGCTTGACGACCAATTTGCCTGCAAAGTGCTGATGGTAACCATCAACGGCGACCGGCCTCCTGTCTCGTCGGACGACCTTGTCAAAGCTCTTGGCATTGTGCATGGCATCCAAATAAGTGACTTGCTCGTCGAAGTCTGTCCGCCACCGCTGATTTCTTCGTCAGGTTCCGAACAACTTTCGACTGCAGTCGTGTGTTCGAATCTTCCTGGCATTTGTTCTGCGATTGCACGCTGGTGAGCTTTGATCGATGGCACCCAGGATGGGGCTCGGTGCCCTCTGAGCCTGAGTTTTTAACAAAGCTTACCTTCCACGGCATGCCTCGACGTGCTTGGAACAGCGAGTCGATGAATGAGCTTATCAACGACCTTGGGGGTGAGCTCGTATGTATGTTTGTTCCTCTAGATAGCTGGGCTCTGACAGTTATGGCATGGATGAAGAAGCCGTCCACCATACCGAAGGTGAGTGCTGTTGAGATACCGGTGCAGGAACCGAGGTTGTACTATTCGTCGCCACCAAGGCCGCCACGGACCATGTTAGGGATGTACCTGTATCGAGTGTTCGTGCATGTCGAAGAAGTGGTCAATCCATCAATCGAAGTCCTGCCGCCGCCGCTGGTGCCAGGGTCAGTCGACGACGTCCATTACAGGAGTCAATGTTAGACTTTCCCCGTGTTGCTCGGAACGATGGATGGCACAGGGCCTGCTCCATCATGCGGCGGAGGCTACTGTTTCTTTGGGAGAAGACGCAGGACTGGTTGCCTAGATGTGCTCTAATTTGAGGTAAGAACTGAATCTTGTCAGATACTAGTTAAATCCGAGCTATGGGTGTGAAGCACTGATATGCCAGTACATTTGATTGTGACCTGTTCTAATTTTGTACCTGAACTTTTTCTAGAAAGGGCTGTACGTCAACTTAATATCCTACAAAAAAACACACTTCCGTGATGATACGTGTTTGTCACAGTAGGTCGCATTTTTTGTCATGCATGTACATCCATGACGATTTTATGACAGAATCAAGATAGTCATACCTGTGCTGTCGTAGAAGTGTTCCATGACATTACCAGAATTATCATCATGGAAGTGTCCACTTCCATGATGATAAATCGCGCGTCATAGAAGTGCTTTCGTCAAGGGTGACCGACAGGTGGCATCCACCATAATGGAACGTCGTTAAGCTATCGGGTCAGGTTTTCGATCTGATAACCCGTTAACAGCCCCGACCAATGGGAAATTTCCACGTGTAAAATTCTTATTGGCCGGACGAAACACGTGTCAGCTCGTCAGTGGGTCAGATAGGCGCCTATGATATGTCGACACGTGCCACGGCCCACCACTGGCCCATTTAGCTTACAAAGTCGGCCCGTTTGACTTGGTCAAAAGTTAACGAGCTGGCCCATGAAAAGCCTGTTAATGGTCTCTTCGCGAATAGCCCATTTTAAGGCCCGTTAACAGACGGCTCATTAGGCCGTAAAGGAAATCGGCCCAACAACGTTATGTGGACCATCGAATATAACAACAGCCCATTTCACTTTCGGCCCATGTATGGCCCACGACGTCTTTCAGCCCATATGAGGCCTTCGTATCTTTCGGCCCTTTACTGGCCCACGGTGAATCTAGCCAATAAGAACAGTAATTTTCTTTGTACCTGTTAATGGCCCGTGATTTACATGGGCCATTTCCAGCCCGAGTTAGCTTTCGGCCTATTGACGGCCCATACGTTCTTGGGCTCCTTTTCGGCCCTCGATTATTTCCGGCCCGTTACTAGCCTGTTCCCTAATGGGCCAAATTCGGCCCATGGCAAGAGTCAGCCCGTTACTGGCCTGTTACCCTAATGGGCCAAATTCGGCCCATGGCAAGAGTCGGCCCGATTCTAGCCTGTTAACCCGTTGTGCTGTTTCCAGCCCATCCTATATTCTGGCCCATTAATGACCCGTTATGCTTGTGACAGAATTAAGCCTTTGCTGTCCTACGGCCTGTTAACGGCCCATTACCGTGCTGGGCTGATACCAATTACGCCCGTTTACCCGATGGCCCGAGGCCCACCGATTCTACGGCCCTGTTGGAGGCCCATTTATCGACGGCCCGTAGGAGACCCATGGATCCTACGGCCCGTATATGGCCCATGGTTGTTACGGCCACTAGAAAACCAGGGAAAAATAAGACTAGGAAATAAATAAGGCCGAAACTAATGCTAGGCTATTAAGGCGATTACATAGATTACATCCACTCGACATCAAAGATCGCCACCAGTGCAAATATAGGGAACACCCTACACTATACAAAAATGGCTTGCTGTTTTCTTCAGCCGGTGGCTGCACGTTAAGAATAAATTTTGTATCGCACCAAAACAAATTACAACTATATAATAAAAGGAAGGTTGGCATGAAACTTAACAGTCTAGCAGATAAATGCACCACCAGAAGTTCAGAAGCTCAGTTCATTTGACCTGACTGTTACATTTTCATGTTGTATTGTCCGATGGAGCACCATAACCCTCGCCTTCATTTCCCCTAGGCTTCTGAACAACATAGCAAATGTCTGATAGTCTATTTTCAAAACCATGCATATCTTGACGACATCGAACAATGTCTCTCCTTGTTTCACAAAGGGTCTCTGTTAGGGAATGGACTTGTGTCTGGAGTGCAGATACAACATTTCTTTGAGCTTTCATATCTTGATCATGAGGCAGTTTGGACGATATTGCCTTAACAACCAACCCAGTATTACGCAGGAACGTGCTTTTGGCACTATTAGTGGACAGGTAGTGACCTACTGCAGCTAGAGCTGACATTGCGGTTATAGTTGCCTCGCCACCTTCAGAAGGTGGCGGTTCCACCATTTTTTCCATAGATCGCTGAAAAGTTGAGGTTTTACATTAGTAGTACTAGAACAGAAGATATTAAGGAGGCAGCAAAACCAAACAAAATAGCTTTGGTCTATATACAGAACTTATTCTGGTGAACCCATGTAAAATATTAGTTGTATTTTTTTTGCAAAGTACATAATAAAACCAGGTTCCAAACATATGACCATGTACCATCGCTAATGTATTGTTTATTTCTTCACATTGTATTGAGGTCTAAGGATAAAGAGACGAAGTTTATAATACGGTAAGCATAGTATGACATCATTCATATCACAAAACAACTGAGAACAGACAAACAGGCAATTGTAACGTTGTGTGGGCAAGTCCAGCAGGGAACTAGATTACAGGTCAAGATCAAAGGAACATCACTCCTCTCTTTTAAACCTTGTAAGGTGCAATGATACTCTAAGACAATTGTGTATAAAATTGAAAAGAGTAATAGACATTGGCTGCAAACCATGCAGTTCAAGGCACATGTCAGAGTAAGTAGTAGTTAAAAGGCATGAGGATTAAGTACTTACAACAGCGGCTTTGACTGGTGTAGTCTTGCCCTTCTTCTTGCTGGTGTGACAGTTCTTAAAGATTGCCACAACATTTGGTTCAAGTACTTTTTGGTCCTTGCGGGCTTTCCTCTGCATTTCGAACAAGTCAATATAGATCTGATAATATGGTACATCAAAAAGAGTGAAACAACAGCTAATTACAAGAGCCTCACAGTGTGCAATATCGCTACGAGATCTTGTCGTCTGTTGGAATTTCACTTTCGTACGGTTGGCCTTGTTCTTTGATCAGTTCACCTACAAGAAGATAGATTTGTGTGGCACATGCGTAAATGCGACTTCAACATGTGATCTGATCACATATATATAATGTACCTGATACTTTGGATCAGACCAGTGTTTAACAAGGCTCCTCCAGTCTTCATCCGATATATTTTCCACTGGAGATGTTTGGGAAAGTTCACTGTTAGCCTTGCCTTCAAAGTGACTTTTCCTCAAGTTATACCAATACTGTCGAAGAGCAGACTTGAAAACATGGGTGCAAGCTTGTCTGGTTGCATCATCTTGGCTATCCAACTTTAACCTCATCTGTTGAAAATTATGGGAGTCTCATTATCATCAACCTAGAAAGTATGGGACAGAGCAAGACGATATTACTAGTTTCCATACATAACCATACTTACAGATTAATAGTCGAGGAAGGTGTTGAACAAGGTTTCATCTTTGTCATTCCTGTACTGA
The DNA here is from genome assembly GCF_018294505.1 of Triticum aestivum. NCBI lineage: Eukaryota > Viridiplantae > Streptophyta > Magnoliopsida > Poales > Poaceae > Triticum > Triticum aestivum. The sequence goes on from NC_057810.1 coordinate 269,417,498, forward strand.
ATCCATGTTGGGAGGATACGTACATGACACCTAACGGCAAACGCTGCCTCTGATACTAACTTGGCAGACGCTGTAGCATCACATGGCCTTTTTAAACCTGCCTCAAAACAGATCTCTATTCTTCCTACTCTAGATTTAGTTAACCTATCGAGCATTATCCCGGATGTTTGTTTCCTCTTCCACCTAGGTGCTAGTCCAACAGTGAATACAGGAAGTGTTAGTGTACATCAAACTGTGAGACTACATATAAAGAAGCATGCAACTGTAACTTGACTCCAGCAACTACCTTCTTGCTGTTGAAGTTCACAAGGTTGATCTGATATTGCCAACTCATCTTGTGTCAAGAGTGCTTGGGAAGTAGTGTCAGGTGGCAAGGGAGCTTGGGAACGTGCTTCTATCTCAGTTGACGCACGAGTAAGTTGTGCAGTTGGTAGTACTATGGTAGGTGCTGCAAGAACTAGGGTTGTCTCTGCTTGTTTGGTGGTAGCTATTTGTTTCTGTTTGGCTTTTTTTGTAGCTCGTGTAGCATGGGATGCCGTGTTTGTAGAATTTTCCGCTGGACTTTGACCTTCTATTGCACAATCAGTACCAACAGAATCTGCAGGATTCATCCACTTCTCATTCCCTACCATTCTATGTTTCTTCCTCTTTCTCTATACCATGTTAAGCCAAGCTGACAAGCAAAACGAATAACAATTTAGTTCTTCAGCACAAATTGATGCGTGATGCAGATGAACTGAACTTTGATGTTAGACAACCACATGATAGGAGGATGTAATATGTATGAAAAACAGGACGGAAGAGATAACCAGAACTATGATGTGTAAATTAAGAAGAAGATATTTTGCCAAATTAGAAGCAATGCAATGGAAGGTAGACACCATATGAAAGATGCTACAAATATCGCTCTGCCAAGTTAACAGTGTCTCATCATAAATGGCGTTTAAACAAATGTGAAGAAGTAAAAGAAATAAATCATATGCAAGATGCAAACAACATCACACTACCATGTTAGAGGTCTCTCATCATTAGTGCCATTGCATATTCATAGCTTATGATGTGTAAACTAAGGAGAAGGCATTTCACCAAATTAGAAGCAATGAAAGCTAGACACCATATGAAAGATGCAACGAATATCACTCTACCAAGTTAAAACTATCTCGTCATAAGTGCCATTTCAACAAATTAGTAGTACAAGCTAGAAAACAATTTGAGATGTAACCTATATCACACTCCGAAGTCAAACGTGTCTTATGATAAGTGATTGTTGCAGGTTACACAACCGTAGTAATTTGATGTAAGAACATGGTGTGATAGACAGATATAGTATGTTCTAGAAATAGGAACACGTGTCTTATTCAAGTATAATGTGTAAAGTAAGCAGATGGAATTCAATAAAATTAGAAGCAATACAAGCTAGACATCACACATAACATGCAACCACATATAACAGTGCCAAGTTAGAGGGAGCACCGGTGATGGTGCACTAGGGGAGACGTGCTCATCATAAACACAGCTTTGTTGATTGTTTATGCATGTGTTGTCTTGGAAATCATCTTGGGGGTGTGGAGGAGTAGAAACTATAGAGGCCCTCCGTTCGGAAGGAGAACCTTTATCCGCTGCCTTGCTAACTTCCTTCCACTTTATTGATTTTGAATTGTCAAGTAAAACCGACAAGAAAAAGCAATAAAATTCTCTCTTCAGAACTCATTCATGCATGATACTAACAATCACTACTTTGATGTAAGGCAAACACATGATACCAGGAAGGAATATGTACGAAAAACAGGACGGCATGGCATGTTCACAACTGTTTGTGTAAACTAAGCAGAAACCATTCCAACAAAATAAGAAGCAATGCAAGCTAGACACCACATGAAAGATGCAGCCAATATGACTCCGCCAAGTTAAAAGCGTCCCATCATAAATGGAATTTCAACAAATTAGAAGCAGCGCATGCTATAAATCATATGAAAGATGGAACTAATATCGCACTGCATATACTAAAGGTGTCTCGTCATATTGATTGATGCGGGATACAAAAAAAACAATAGTTTTATGTAAGGACATGCTTAATAGATAGATGCACTATGTACTAAATACAGGAAGGCATGTCACATTAACAGGTATAATGTATAAGCTAAGCAGACTAGCACATGCAGTTTAACCAGATTGGAAGAATTACAATCTAAACACCATATGCAACATGCAACCACATATCACGCTGCCAAGTTAGAGCAAGCACCTGTGATGCTAGTGTAGGGGAAATGCTGTAATCAACTACAGAGCTACCTTCACTATCTTCATCTAGCATTTCTGTTTCTTGAGAATTATGTCAGGAGGCTGACGCTGCATTCTTTAAATGAGGAGTAGTCCCCTTGCCTGCCTGCCTCATCATAAGTGATTGATGAGGGATACACAAGAACATTAGTTTGATGTAAGAACATGGTTAATACACAGATGTACTAGTATGTACCAAAAACAGAAAGGCACGTCATATTCAAAGGTATAATGTGTAAGCTAAGCAGATGCAATTTAACCAAATTGGAAGCACTACAAGCTAGACATCCTACTGGAGTGGTGAGCATGATCATCTAGGACCTGAGAGGCTGGTGGGAGGCGGGCTGCTTTGCCACCATCACGGATTTTTAGTTGGCTTCCAGGTGATGCCTCTCTTTGCTAGGCTTGTAACTGGCTCGGCCAGTGCCCTGACTAGCTATTTGTCTTCTGGTACTCACGGGATGGTGGTTCATGTAAAAAAATATCTTTCCTTATCTTGGGGCTGTTTGGTTTGTGACTAACTTTGCCAAATGTTGCCACACCTAAAGCTAGGCAAGTTTGACTAACTTAGGTGAGTGTTTGGTTCAACCCACACCTTAGGCAAGCCACACATGGACCCCACAGGGCATACACGCAAAAAATGTGGCAAGATTCCCTGAGGCTTGCCAACTTGTGGATTTCATTTTGATGAACTAACCTTAGGCAAGCTTGGCAAAAATATGTGGCAAAGTGTGGAAGTGCTAGGCCTAGAACCAAACAGCCCCAAAGACCGACTTCAGCCTTTCGAATACAAGCTAGACACCATATAGAACATGCAACCACATATGACACCGCGAAGTTAAAGCAAGCACCTGGGATGGTGGTTCATTGCGAGCGAGGTCATCAACTCCAGAGCTACATTTACCGTCTCCATCTGCTAACACTGCACCCTTTATAGCGCTTAACGTGTTGTGCCTAACCGTGAAGAAATCTGGTTCAACTTCTCTCTTATCTTTTTTGCTTCTCTTTCGGCAGACTCTGAAATACCCTTACATAAAAACACAATAGTGAGAGTATGGGTGAAGTGTGTTCAGAACTAGTGCACTGTAAAAGTAGCAGATAGTAGGTGGCTGAAAAATAAATGACAAGAGACATATGATAGCTGTACAACATTGCATGGCAAACAAAATTAGATTCTACTCCGTATGATTTTGTAATATATGAGCACAGGAAATGCAGGTACTCCTCTAGCACACCACCACATGTGGTCATATCTAAGAAAATAGTCGACTAAAAATAAATAGGTCAGTCGATTTTTTTAGTGAACCGTCCGATCTATATGGAATGGGCAGATGGCCTTCATCTACCTCCCGCCAGTCACTGTTGACGATGTTTCTTGAACCGCTAGCGACCACCGGCCCAGACCCCTGCCTCCGATGCCCCGCCCTCCCCTCGACCTCACACCACCGCCGTGCTTGGCAGTGCCCCCAGGCCATCCCTTTAATCCCGCACACGCCCCTAAGATAAACACCAAGGCGCTCCTTTCCCGGTGTAATAGGCATACTAGCGCCTGTTACACTAGGGAATGCTTCCGTTAATTGGGAATCAACTGGTTAGAAATTGAAATTCAAGGGGGCGACGGACCTCTAGCTAAGGTGAAATAGTATATGAGGAGAAACCTTGTGCATTGCGAGTTACTAGGAACATCTAGTATCAAGAAGAAGCAGTCAACTAGTGTCTTCTGTGGGATGAATACCGTGCAAGAAGACAAGTAAGATTTTCACGAATAAGGGAAGAGGAGTACCATTTTCGATCGCCGGTTTGGTCACCTCCACATGTCGTGCCGATCTTCTTCTTTTTACCGGGGAAACCAATGTTTGGGAGGGTGCAGGCTTGGACGAACCCATGGCCAAATTGTTGACTGTGTTGCCGTGGCCATATGTTGGCGGAGGGGAAGCAGATCCGAGGCGCCGGTGCGGTGGAGGGTGGCGAAGTTGGAGTGGCAGCGGTGAGGCGCAGGACGGCGTGGTTGAACTGGCTCGGGTACGGATGGCTCGGCCTCGGCTTCAACTACTAGCCATGGAGGGCGTTGCGGTTGAGGTTGCAGTGGACGACGACGCCGGGGTATCGGCTCCGGCATCATGGAGGAGGGCGGCGGTTGATGGGTGGGATGGGGTGGCGGACGGAGGACGCCGGGGTTTCGCGGCTGGTGGAGAGGTAGTTTTGGCGCCCACGGAGTACGAATGGGGAATCGGATGGGTGGGGGGAACCATGTTTCGGTCTGGGACGCGCTTGTTTTTGGCTTTTTTGAACAGAAGATGGGACGTGCTTGTTTGAAATTTGGGGAAAGTACAAACTTTGCCCCCATCTTAAATTTCGGACCTACTGCGGGTCAGGGGTAGGATGGTAATCCCAGGTGTCCCAAATAGTGGGCGGGAGCGATTTCAGCCGCGCGCATGTGTGCTTAGGTGGCTATTGTGTATGAATATTTTTTGGAGGCGGTTGTGTGGCGTCTAGATGAAGCCACAAACCTACCCCGGTTTAGACCTTTGGACGTCGGGCCGGTAGGTTTCACGGGACAAAGTTATTAGAAAAGTAATTTCCTTGTACTACCAAACATTGGTCTCACGCGGTTTCGGGCGAGTAGAGGCTCTTTTGGCGCTTCGTTCGAAATTTTGAAACACAAGCCTTCACGTTTAGAGTACTCTTGAACTATGAGGTAAATAGACAACGTTATATTTGACCTTGTATGTTTGAAAACCTCATTAAATTATCCACTTCTTTTTTGAAATTTTGACACTTGAAAATCCTATAACAACGATTATTTTGGAATGGAGGAGCTAAATTTGAATCTATTTTGTACACGACTACATATGCTATTATGTACAAAATTAGAGCAAAGATTGGTGCCCCCATAATTTAGGTATGATTTACAAATGCCATGATATCAAATTCGAATAATTGAATGGACTTCATGTTGAATTTTATTTTTTTACCTTAAGTTGAATTCAAATGTATGCTAGTTCATAGGTAGCTATTTATAATGTTCATTGTGTAACTTTTGTATGTATAATGTGCTTTACACAGACAACATGAACTATACTCACGTTTATATTCGATTGCTAAAGCGATGCATTGTCTGGAGTTCAAAATATTAACTATGTGGACCAATTATGTTGAATAATAACATAGACATGATCAAATCCGTTAGAATCTAGATGTCTGATGGATCAATGAATGCTCCTTACGTGAATTGCAAATATCATGATCCCATCCTAAAATTTGGATACAATTTATATCTTTAATCAATGTGTGCAGTAGTCTTTTACGTGTAGTTTCACTCTCCATCGGTGGTCGCTCACCCATGCTCTCACACTCTCTCGAGGTGTCTTTCTCGCACACATGCTCTAGATATAACCCTCCCTCCCTCTTGTAACCATTTACAATTGTTTTCACTAACCTTTATCACAAGCACTCTTCCTCTCGCAAACATACACACGCACAATCCCCATCAACCCTTTCTATATAGATAGATCTGTCTACATGTCTCATGTATGCACATTACCTTTAGGCCTGTCTCTCACGCATTGTCTCACACCTCTCTTACTAATCGACGAGTATGATTCTAGCAGAGCATTCTGTACGATACCCCTTAAAGTTATGTTGGATGAATAGTAATATCAGAGGTAAAGTGGTTACCTTAGACTGAGAACCTAGGGTTACTAATCCTAGCCGGCTTTGTCAGTGGACACAGGGTCCTTCACAATTCTGCTATCTTTGCCTTGTACGACTAGTCATCCATGGGTCTTCCTAAATGCGTCATGGGCCGACCAATGTGGCGCAGGACGGAACCGAACGACGGGCGTCACCTCGACCCACCGGACCTCACGCGGTGACACACCCTCTGCCCCCATGTCTCACTATATTCTCACACCCACACATACTGTAACGCCCCGAGAACGACGCTCCAGGCGGCTTCCATGTTTTTCGTTGTTGCCATGTGTTTTATTTGCCTGTTGCATTCATGATGTCATCATGAGCATTGCTTTCTCATGTTTTCATAAAAACTCATGGTCCGTCCGTAGTTGCCACTTCTTCATCGCCTCTATTGATCTTTCTCAGACCAACCGTTCTTTTGTCATCCAACCGTTTGACACTCTCTGCACAATTCTCAGACTCCCCCTCCCTCGCATACCTCCGAAACTCCTCGAATCCGGCCCGCTCAATCATTACCCTTGGATTCAGATCATCCCGAAACATCCGAAAAACATCTCCGTTTTCTTATTTGGACTCCCTAGCCTAATTTTCCTGACCGGCCGATTTCGATCGGAGGAACAGATTAACCCCTACCCTAATCCCCTACCTATATAAATAGTCCAAACCTAGACCAATCCCTAAAACCTAGGCTTCTTGTCCCATCGCGCCGCCACGCGCTCAATCCCATTGGGATCACCCATAGCCAACCACCATCCTCCCGTGCCTCCCTCATTTTCCTCGACGCCGCCACCACCCTGATCCTCTTCCTTGGGATCCATCCCCGACCAACCATCACCCGACCTCTGCTCGATCCACACATCCAGCCTCGAGCCTCCTCTGCTTCGCGCCTCCCGAGCAGCAACCAGGAGCCCGAGCTCCATCTTACTCGCCCTCGTCCGCGAGCACCTGAGGTCCTGCCTCCTTGTTGTCTCGCCCGTCCTCAAGCCCCTGCCCGAAGCACGCCCGCTAGTAGCAGCATTTTCCGCATCTTTGGCCGCAGCTCTAGGTCACCGGAGCACCAGGCCAGGACTCCCTCGCCCTCTCCTTTGTCCTTCTTCCATCTGTTTCCCTCCGCATCATCTCATCTCTATCATCCTCTACTTCTTCTTGCAGGGACCGAAAGGAGTCAGCCTTGGCCTCGTCACCGCGCCACCACCAATGACCTCAACCGCCATGGCCACCGCCCGTTCGTCAACCCGCTACTGGATCCGGCCAGCTCCAGCCTGTCCCCACCGGATCTGCATCATCCGCCTCCCTCCGCCTCGCCAAGTCCCACGGCCCACCATGGCCAACGCCTCAAGCTTGTCTCCATTGGGTCCGCGCCCGCGCCCTGTATCTAGACGCCTCCGCCCAGGTCCACCCATTCCAAGTGCTCCCCGCTGTTGCCGTTGAACGTCGCCGCCGGGAGCCCCGCTTCAAGTTGCCGTCCTCTTTCCTCGCCTGAAGCAGCCATCGTGGCCCTCTGCTTCCTCTGCAACGAGCAGGAGCATGCTCATCAGGCACTCACCTCCCCTGTTCCTGCTCGTGTGGGCTGCGAGCCTCTCCAAGGCTAAGCGGGCTCTGCCTGCCAACAGCATCTCCACCGATCGGGCCATGGCCCATGGCGAGAAACCCCCAGCCCCTCCTCTCTGTTGGTCCAAGTGCAGATTCGGCCCGATGCATGTTTTTTTCCCTGGACGAATTTGCTAAATATCCTGTGCATGCATAATTACAAAAAAATGCCATCATATTAACGTGTTAATAAGTAATTATCCATGCATCCAGATTAAACATGTCATATATGTAAAATGATTAGAATTGCATCTAGTTTCACAATATGCTGCTTCCATCCTTGTTTAAAATGTTTAAGTTGCTGTTTACATTTAATTTGCTTAAATGTCATGCTAAAAGGCTTTATTTCATAACAAATTAACCGTAGCTCTGAATTTAATAACCTTTATATGTAAATAGGGTGGAAAAATGCATAGATTAACTTGGTGCTCTTTGTTTTACTGTTTAACAACATTAAAATATGTTTTAGGGAAGAACAGTAGCTAATTCAAAATATGGACATGAGCATATTTCGTAATTGTTGTTTGTTGTTTCTGGTCTCATTTAAACTTACCTAAATAGTTAGTTTACTTATGTTTCACCTCTTTCCATGTTTAACAAAATTGAATATTGTTGAGTACCTAAATAAGAGCGAACTACATAACTCGGATGTGGTGTTTGCATATTGAGCTCGACTTAACTTGTAGTATTGTTTGTTGCACTTTGCCATGCCATGCCTCATTAAACCAGACATGCATCATACTTGATTGTGCATCATTCCATGATTATGCTTGTGTGTTTACCATGTTGTTTGCTTCTTTCCGGTTTGCTTCTCTCGTTAGCTTCGGTTTCGTTCCGGAGTTGTGAGGATTCGTTCGACTACGTCTGTTTGTCTTCTTCATGGACTCATTCTTCTTCCTAGCGGGATCTCAGGAAAGATGACCATTACCCTCGATATCACTTCTATCTTTGCTTGCTAGTTGCTTCGTTCTATCACTATGTTGCGCTACCTATCACTTGTTTACCATGCCTCCCAAATTGCCATTTCAGCCTCTAACATTTTTTACCCTTCCTAGCAAACTGTTGCTTGGCTATGTTACCGCTTTGCTCAGCCCCTCTTATAGCATTGTTAGTTGTAGGTGAAGTTGAAGATTGCTACATGTTGGACAGGATTATGTTGGGATATCACAGTATCTCTTATTTAATTAATGCATCTATATACTTGGTTAAGAGTGGAAGGCTCGGCCTTATGCCTGGTGTTTTGTTCCACTCTTGCCGCCTTAGTTTCCATCATACCGGTGTTATGTTCCTTGATTTTGCGTTCCTTACGCGGCCGGGTGTATGGGAACCCCTTGAAAATTTGCTTTGAATAAAACTCCTCCAGCAAGGCCCAACTTTGGTTTTACATTTGCCTAACAACCTATAACCCTCCCTTGGGCAGGCCAACCCAAGGGTCATCTATATTTTAACCCCCCTGGGCCAGTGCTTCTCTAAGTGTTGGTCCGAACCGAGAAGCATGCGGGGCCACCTTGGGGAAACTTGAGGGTTGGTTTTACTCGTAGCTTGTCTCATCCGTTGTGCCTTGAGAACGAGATATGTGCAGCTCCTATCGGGATTTGTCGGCACATTCGGGCGGTCTTGCTGGTCTTGTTTTACCATTGCCGAAATGTCTTGTGATCGGGATTCTGAGACTGATCGGGTCTTCTCGGGAGAAGTAATATCCTTCGTTGGTCGTGAGAGCTTATAATGGGCTAAGTTGGGACACCCCTGCAGGGTATAAACTTTTGAGAGCCGTGCCTGCGATTATGTGGCAGATGGGAATTTGTTAATGTTCGGTTGTAGAGAACTTGACACTTGAATTAATTAAAATGCATCAACCGCGTGTCTAGCCGTGATGGTCTCATTTCGGCGGAGTCCGAGTAGTGAACACGGTTTGGGTTATGTATGAACGTAAGTAGTTTCAGGATCACTTCTTGATCACTTCTAGCTTCTTGACCGTTCCGTTGCTTCTGTTCTCACTCTTATTTGCGTATGTTAGCCACCATATTTGCTTAGTTCTTAAATAGTCTTGATCTCGCGGGTTTTGAGATTGCTGAGTCCTCGTGACTCACCAGATACTATCACAACAGTTGCAGGTGCCGATGATACGAGTGCAGGTGATGCAACCGAGCTCAGATGGGAGCTCAACGATGATCTTGGTCGTTGCTATGTTTCATTTCATGTTGATCAGTAGTGGAGCCCAGTTGGGACGATCAGGGATCTAGTAGTTCGGTTATCTTCTTTTCTTTTGGCTTCCTCCGTAGTCGGACTATGTGTGTACTCTGAATGATGTATGCATTATATGTTCATTGTGTGAACTGGCGATTGTAAGCCAACTCTTTATCCCATTCTTGTTCATTACATGGGATTGTGTGAAGATGACCCTTCTTGCAACAAAACCACCATGCGATTATGCCTCTAAGTCGTGCCTCGACACGTGAGAGATATAGCCGCATCGTGGGTGTTACACATACCAACACAAACACCGCACACACACAAAATTTCTCTTGGTGACTCTATTCCCTCCCCCCTTGCATATGCACACTCAAGGGAATTGAATCTCTCGTCGTGACGTCATATTCGTCTCTCTCTCTAGACCACTCTCATTTCTCAT
>NC_057810.1:269428059-269479748 GCF_018294505.1 Triticum aestivum
GTAATACACACACATACCTCTCTAGGCCCCACCAAATGCATCAACTACACATTCACACATGTTACATCACGTACCCCATTGATCTAAAAAGCCCTCTCTTCACTTTTATTTAGCATACAACATTCCTTTTGAATAAAGTGTGGCCAAAAAATTATTTTAGAGTTTCTACATATATACAACATTACAAAGTTATATGGAGGAGTACGAATGCTAATTTGCATTGCATGGTGCCCACAGTGATATTTATTCCGCATCGTGAATTTGTATATTTTTATACTATATACAAAGTTAGTCATAATGAAGAGAAACGAAGAGCATCTCTCTCTCCATCGCATATCCCCCTATATGCCCCTTTCACGTATGCACACAAAACTATCTCCAGGTCCTCTAAAAGTAAGCCCCCAGAAAATTCACGCATGTTTCATCTTTCTCTCGCGATATATGCAATGACGATCATTGTATTTGAAACGGAAGCACGATACATACATTCGACTTCAGAATCCACTCATTACTGTCACCATTTATGTTTAGTGGTTATTATACAGTCACGGGCTCACCGTACAACTCTGTATTTGCTCATGACATGACTAGTTGACCAGTTAAACGCTCCCCGTGGCACCTCTAGTGTTGCATCACATTATCTCACTACCATCGTGCCCAACTATCGACTTTTATCTACTCTACATCTACACTCTTATAAAATACATAAAATACACTCTTATGAAAAACAGAGTTGGTGATGATGGTGTGCCTGCCATCCTGCAATATAGGTCGTCCGATTTATATCTGACGGATAGGAAAGAAACTATGGCAATTTTGCAAAAAGTTACACGCACACCTCTCCACATTTGCAAATAAGGCCTTTGTCGGTGTCAAAACCGGAGGATCTCGGGTAGGGGGTCCTGATCTGTGCCTCAAGGCTGATGGTAACAAGAAGCAAGGGACACAGATGTTTACCTAGGTTCGGGCCCTCTTGATGGAGGTAAAAACCCTACTTCCTGCTTGATTAATATTGAAGATATGGGTAGTACAAGAGTAGATCTACCACGAGATCATAGAGGCTAAACCCTAGGAGCTAGCCTATGATGGTATGATTGTAATTGTGATCGGCCTTCTAAGAACCAACCTCTCCGGTTTATATAGACACCAGAGAGGGCTAGGGTTTACATGGAGTCGGTTACCCCCTAATCTAGGACTCCCTCAGTAGCCCCTGAACCAGGCTTCAATGACGATGAGTCCGGCGCACAGTATTGTCTTCGGCATTGCAAGGCGGGTTCCTTCTCCGAATACACCAAAGTGGTTATCAAACACGTAGATCGCGTCCAGATCTGCAAGATGATCTTCATATGCCGCTGTAAAGAGAATAATATTTCACGAACGCAATCTGCTGACAAATTTTTTTAGACAACGTGACATGTCATCACGGTCGGATCATTATTCGAACCGTTTTCCCATAACCAGCCACAGCGGATATTGCGAGGCGGTTTCCCTGTCATGTCTTGTCAAAGCAGAGATCGTGTCCCTTTATCATGGGATCCTAATCAACACGGGTATGGGTAATCTAACCATGCCACTAATCGCGGCGAGTGGGAGGCAGACGGGTTCCACCAGGCAAGTGGGGAGGCGCAAAAAGCATTTACCGCCCCTATAAAGAGGTGAGGTCTCTTCCTCTTTACCCACACCTTCTCCTTCCATTAGCTCACTCCCCTTTGTTCGATCCCTAACGCACAAGTACTCTTCTTCTCCATCGAAGAGAGGTTTTCCAAAGATGTCCGGATCCGGAGTAGGAGGCAGATGGATGGCCCCGACCGTCCAGGAGAAGGACATCAAAAAGCTCCGGGGAGCCGGGTATCTAGCCCAGAAGATCGGCCACCGTCTCCCACCGGCGGGACAGGTCGTACCCACTCCGGAACCTCACTAGAGAGTCGTGTTCCTTCCCCATTTTGTCCGCGGCCTCGGGTTTCCCATTCACCCATTTGTTCGTGCAGTCATGTATTACTACGGGGTGGATTTTCATGATCTTTCCCCCAACTCCTTCCTCAATATCTCGACGTTCATCGTCGTGTGCGAGGCTTTTCTCCGGATCCCACCTCACTTCGGCCTGTGGCTGAAGATTTTTAATGTGAAGCCCAAGGTGGTGAGTGGTGAACACGCCGAGTGCGGCAGCGCCATGGTAAGAAAGATGGCCAAGGCCGTTTGGCCGAAAGGCGCTTTCAACGACTCCTTCAAGGAATGGCAGCAGCAGTGGTTATATATCACCGAACCACGTGGCAAAAAGTGGACGGCAGCTCCAGAGTTCAGATCCGGAGCTCCACTGCGGCTCACATCCTGGCCCAAGAAGGGCCCAAACTAGTCCTCGTCCGATGAGCTGTCACTGCTCCAGACGCACATTCAGAGTGTGGTTGATAGGGACGACAAACTCGTCGATGTAGTCCAGGTGATGCTGGTTCGCCTGGTTCTCCCCTGTCAGCGCCGAGCTTGCACTCTGTGGGAGTTCGACCCAACTGAGCACCAAACCCTTCAAGAGCTTTCCTCCCACAAGGATATCTGGAAGGTGCTCTTCAAGTCCGACAAATCGTGGCCAGGCTCCACCGAGGACCGTGGGTATCAATTATCCCGTTCTGCCTGCCCGGCAAGTTACAGCTATGCTCTGTCCATCCATGCTTCAGTTGGCGTGTCATGAGGGACACATCTTAATCGTGTTTCATTGCGACCTCAGGGATGGATAAATAAGGTGGAGCGGATACATTGTCCAGCCCCGCTGCCGGAGGAACCGGCTGGACCTCTTCTGAGGAAGATGCTGGTCCTCGTGCCTTACCAGGCGCCCAAGAAAGAGGCCTCCAAGAAGCTCAAAAAGACCCGGAGTGGCCTTCGCCGTTGCGAGGCTTCGGACGCCAAATCCAAAGACTCCAGTGACGATCCTTCTTCTGAAGACGAAGAGCAGGAAGCAGAGGAGGATGAGCCTCACTCTGATGGTGGGAGGACAAGGACGGCCTCCACATCTCTGGATGCCGGATTGCCTAAGAGGGGAAAGGTTCCCTCCCAGAGGCATCCACCACGGCTGCCGATAGCAGCCCGGAGTGGGATCCCAAGGCCCAGCCCCTGGGGAAGTCGTAAGTATCCGAACACGTATATGCATCCGGGATTGTTTTTGGATATAGTAGTTTTAACTGTTACCACATTTTGCACAGTCCGGAAAGGTCTCGCGTCGGCCGGTCCTCATCGGAGGATTCGCTGGGCTCAGACGCCTTGGCGAGCGAGACGCCTCCGCAGGCCCCTCTTCGAGCAGAGCTGCCTGGCGGTCTATCGACAGCGTTGAAGAACGCGTCTATTATCGATGAGCATCGGGCCCTCATGGGCGCGGTGGTCGAGAAGATTCAGTCCGCCGAGAGCGGGCTGAGCGAGTCCTGCTTTGGCCTTATAAAGGCCTTTGAGATATGTTTCCTAGGAAACCTTTGAGGAATTGTCATAATATGAGTAGTAGCCCCTGATGCACTGTCCGGCAGAGGAGACAGAGCCGGACAGGGGATCAAATCCTCTGCTCTCGCAGGAGCCTATGTGAATGACGTATACCCCTTTGTGTGAAAACAGGCGTCTGTACAGAGGACGGCCGCTTATAATGCGGAAGTGTCCGAACTGAAGCAGAACCTTGCACGGGCCGAGGAAGAACTTGGCCGCGTGAAGAAGCAATTGGAAGACAAGCAAGGTATGTTGAAAACGTTTGTCTTGTAGTTTGCTCGAATGAATAGTTGTGATTAGTGAAAGGTATTTGTATTGTATGCTCTAGGAGCAAGCGCCAAGTACGAGGCATTAAAAAAAGGCTGTGGCCGATGCCAACAAGAAGGATGCCGCCGAAAAGGTGCTTCGTGAAAAACACGAGGCCAGGGTCATCGCAGCTGAGCGAGAGCTTCAGGAAGCTGTGAAGAAAAGCGAGGGCTTGGAGCAGAGTGTAGTAGGGAAAGAATCCGAACTCGCCCAAGCTCTCGAGGTTGCGGAAGGTGCTCGGGAAGAAGCCCGAGGTGCTGCACGGGACATTCAGGAGGCCCGGAAAGTTGCAGCTGGTACGGCCTTCTGTATTCTTAGCTCTTTGTACATGATAATGGGAAGAATCCTAAGCGGCAAGCTGAATTCTTATTTTTCCACGGGCTTTTTGCAGATGTTCCTCGCAGCATATCAGATGCCGCCTAGTTCTATTGAACCAAGAAGAAGAAGTCTGCGGAGAGGTATTTCTGGTCGCAATATTTGGTGCCGAACTATCCGGTGCCTTTTATCAATCAGGTGAAACAGCTGGTCGAACTGCACCAGGTAGCCGAACTAGCCATGAAGGACTTAGTTGTCCGGCTGTGGCCCGCGGAGCCAATTCCAAGCAGTTACTTTGGACTCGTCAAGCGGATTGTGGGCGCCTGTCCTCGGCTTGATGCTATCAAGTGATCAGTCTGCATAGAAAACGCGCGCATGGCGTTTGCCCGTGCGAAATTGCATTGGGGGAAGCTTGATGCGGAGAAGCTGATGACTGAGGGGCCACCGGAGGGTAAGGATCACCACAAGCCCGAGCTGTACTATGAAGGTGTACTGAAAGGGGCCCGCCTTGTGGCGGATAAGTGTGCTAAAGACATTATATTTCCCTGAGGGCATTCGTGCTGCTTATTGTAATATGGGATAATGGCATTTTTATTATATATTGCCTGTTTTGTTTGAACATATGTTCTTCCTGTGCGGTTATTTATTGTATGTACATCCTGAGAGTTGGCCAGTCATTGGCTTTTGTCCCCACGCAAAAAGGAATACGGGGGTGTTCGGGGTATATCTGAACGCTCTTTATCCCATATTTGGGTCCTTTTAAGGAGGTGTTTCTCACCACGAACCAGGTAATTGGACTATATGGCTTTATTACTATCACTTAGCCATAGGAATTCGAGTATGGTCGGCGCAGCCTGATCGGAAGACCGATTCGTCGCACTCTGCATTTATAATGGCGTTGTGCGGAATAAATCTTTAAGTATTTTACAACCTCTCAAATAGCTGACCAGCTCTCGTTGCATCATGACAGTCGGTTTTCGGCTTTCTCTACTGAGGTGCTCGTCCGGTAGAACCGGGACACAATCGCAGTAGTTCTCCCAGCGCTACCTTAGCCGATAGAACGGAACGTAAGGTACCAAAACATGGGAGCCGGGCAAACCCAACCAATGACCCAAGACATGATTCGGAGCTGATGCATATAGTGCTATAAGTTCGGGGTGCCGAGCGACCAAAAAGGTGGTCGGACTTTATTGCCGTACTGTGCAGCCCCTGGCATAACCAGGCATAACACGAAGCGTGGCTGCCATTTTTGGCGAAGAGGCGTCGGCGATGAACGTCGATCGGTAAGTGTTATTAAAATCTACTCATTGTGGTAGGATGATATGTCTATGCATATGAGTATGATGTATGAAAAGAGGTGTTTTTGGTGGAACCTGTGATGGCCGGACTGGAGGGGGTTGTGAGTGGATCAAGAGTGAAACCGAACTGCCTTCTACCTGCATGTTCCTGCCGTTATGTGCCCCGGCTGATTCCACGCCGTCAATCCTGTTCTGTGTCAAAGTTAGTTTGTAAAGGCAAATGTTATGAGGCAGCTGAACATCCTGTTGTGGTTAGTCTAAGGGTTCCTGATCAGACCCTAGTGAACCCAGCCGTTATACCGTGAAATAGCGCGAACTCCTCGGTTGGTGTCCGGGTAGTTGGCTGTCGTATCAAAATTTTGATAGGCGTGCGCAACTCGCTACTCCGGCAGCTGTGTGGTTTCTGCTCTAAGTGCGGGGTCCGGCCTTGCCCGTGGGCGTGATTATATCACACAGTGTTGGCCTGATGATATTTCACGTGGAATTTTAGTCAACATGATTTGTCCCGTTAGCATACGGTAAATTACCATATGAGGGGAAATTGCCAAAGGATTACTCTTTGGCGTGGTATATTTGTTTTTTGGTGATTCGAAGGACAACCATTAGGGTGATGGGCCAATGAACTTGGCCTTTGCACCAGGCATCCTTTAAAGGATGTTTTTTGTGGCTTCTTACCCATGGGGGCCTTTATGTGTGATGGAGCCCCTGGACTACTAGGTCTAGGGGCATGACAATTGAATTGCTGTGGTTGGTGTGATCTGGGGCGATCGGCCGTACTTTTATGCTCCGGGGGGGGGTCTCTTGACTAGACACATCTCCTCATTGTTTCCGGCCCGCGACCAGCTGCCTTGTTTTGAGGATCTGACATTCTCTATTGGTATGCTTTTCCGTCCTTCTAGGAGTACCATGAATTTCGCATGGTTGATCGAGCGTGTGGCTCGGGCCGAATAGGTTTGAGCTGCTCTTTGTCCGTTGATCGGACTGGTATTTGCTGGACCTGGCACCAGTTTCCTTAACTTGACATTTGTTGCCATTGCGCCGAGGCTTGAGGGTGTCTCTTCGCGTATCCTTCCTACTGTCTTGGACCATAATGATGTGTGGAAGTCGGGGTGTGTGCCTTGGGTTCTCCTGCTTGGGTTGAGGTAGCCAGTTGTGCCGTGTATGCCCTTTATTGGGGCTATCGAGTTCTTGCCTTTCGGTGGCCAGTACCTTGGTCCACCTATCCGTTAGCAAGTCTTGGTCAGCTTTAAGCTGCTCTTGCCTCCTTTGCAGGCTCCTTGCCGTGGCCATGAGCCTTCACTTGAAGCGAACTTGTTCCACTGGATCTTCAGGTACGCCGAATTCGTCATTGCTGAGGCTTACCTCGTTGTCGGAGGGGGGGTGTATAGTTGTCCTTCTCCAAGTATCCCATTGTGACCGGTCCAGCCAGTTTGAAGGTAGGCTGATCAGGACTGTATTCCTCTTCAGCACCATCCGGATTGCTTTCGTCTCCGGGGCCGGTGTTGATGTGGCGGGGCTTGGAGCGGCGCCGACGACGCCCATGCTTTTCCTTTCTCCTTGGGGGGTTGTCCTTCGTTGCCTCGTCGCCATTGGTTTCCTTTGGAGTGTCCACCATATATATCATATGAGGAGGTGGCCGTCCACCGCCCCGTGAGCGGTGGCTCCTGTAATTCTCCTGCATCGTCGTCCATACCGTCGATGTCTTCGGAGTCGAAGTCAAGCACATCGGTTAAATCATCGACCGTGGCAATGAAGTGGGTGGTTGGTGGGCAACGGATTTCGTCGTCGTCTGCTTCCCACTCAAGCCGGACATAGTTCGGCCCAGAGCCTCCTGACAAAGAGAGAGACTTTAATGAGTTCAGCATGTCGCCAAAGGGCGAGTGCTGAAAGATGTCTGCTGCGGTGAACTCCATTACCGGAGCCCAACCGGCTTCCTCAGAAGTGAGGCATGTGTTCGGCTCATCGCGGATGAGGGTACGACCTGTGGGGCGGGGTCCAGCCCTCCGTCCTTAGGCAACGCAACCTGCCCCGAATTTAGATCCGAGGCTTCTAACGGGGTGATATCCCGAGCATCGTATGACAGCGGGTCTAAGCCGTGCTCATCATGATTGTTCGGTGCTCCTGGCGCAGGCCCGAATCCGTCGAAGCTCAAGTCTCCGCGAATATCCGCTGTGTAGCTCAAGTTTCCGAACCTAACCTGGTGGCCGGGGGCATAGCTGTCGATCTGCTCCAGATGGCCAAGCAAATTGGCCCGCAGTGCGAAGCCACCGAACACGAAAATCTGTCCGGGGAGAAAAGTCTCCCCCTGGATCGCGTTGTTGATGATTGAGGGCGCCATCAAGCTCTATAGCGACGACACAGAGGAAATCTCAATGAAAGCACCAATGTCGGTGTCAAAACCGGTGGATCACGGGTAGGGGGTCCCGATCTGTGCGTCAAGGCTGATGGTAACAGGAAGCAAGGGACACAGATGTTTACCCAGGTTCGGGCCCTCTCAATGGAGGTAAAACCCTACTTCCTGCTTGATTAATATTGAAGATATGGGTAGTACAAGAGTAGATCTACCACGAGATCGTAGAGGCTAAACCTAGGAGCTAGCCTATGATGGTATGATTGTAATTGTGATCGGCCTTCTAAGGACCAACCTCTCTGGTTTATATAGACACCGGAGAGGGCTAGGGTTTAAATGGAGTCGGTTACAATGAAGGAAACACAATATTCGGATTGCCAAGCTTGTCTTCTACGCAAAGGAGAGTCCCATCCGGACACGGGACGAAGTCTTGGGTCTTGTATCTTCACGCTTCAATAGTCCGGACGTTGTACACAGTCCGGCTGTCCGGATACCCCCTAATCCAGGACTCCCTCAGCCTTTCCTCATTCATCCTTTTCTCTCACAAGATAACCTAGTCATACAAATGCGTCTTGATGTTACGTGCAACGCACGGGCATCTTGCTAGTAATAATGAAAACAAACGACAAAAAAATATTTGGACGGTGGTTTGAAGTCATGACCGCGGGCACAGCGGACAAGGTGGCCTTGCATTGGTATGCTGAGCCGTCTGTTTTAACACACATGACCTGGTGTGGTGATTATACACACACGCACGCATGAACATGAACTGCATCCACGCAACACTCACACAAACACATGCACCCACGCACACACGCAACAATCACACGTACACACGCAGCCACGCACGCACGCAACACTCACACGCACACACGCATGCATGCATGGACACACCAGTACACCACACGACCAACACACACACTCACGCTCAAGTGCTCAACCTACACGTGCATGCGCACACATCAGGCCCTGACAAACACATACACAACCAGGTGATTCCCGCGCACGGGTTGGAGTCTTCTCGCGCTTGCGTAAATTTGTGTTTATCTGACCTTTTCCCCATGCAAACTGACAGGTGGGACCCACAAGGAACGTGGTCAATTAAACTAGTCAACATGGTGCCACGCTGACTATTTGGCCGGTCAACAGAGTGCAATCCGATGCTGAACCGTGAGCAATTGACCGTATAATCACCGCAAAACGTATATAGTGACCGTAATCAGCTTATTCTGAAGTTCGGTGACCGTATTACACTTTTCTCTCTGTAGGCCCTCCAAAAATACATCTCTACACGTTCTCGCATGTTACATCTAACAACTGTGCAATACAACACTACTACTACACTCTAACACAATAAATCATATGTGTTTTTAGTTTTACTAGATATCATATTGTTAATTATTCAGTTTGCATACATTAAAATTGCCTTTGAAATGTATGGCCAGTATCATCTACCGCGCGGGAAAAATCCCGCCCTTTCCTATTTAATCGGGTTTGTATCGATGGATCGTGCGAAACAACAAAACTATAGTACTATACAGTACAAGTGTCAGTTCACTGGGCTGTCGTGTCATGTACTCCTCCGTCGTAAGAGTGGAGCACTCGCTTTCATAAATTTTCTAGTCTCTTTCACCAACATGTGGGACATCAAGCTACCGGGTCCACGTGCCATACCGGAATACAGTGCAGAGCAGCCGGGGTGAAGCACCCCAGTCATGGCGCCGGCGTAGTAATGAGCAATGAGGTGTCAAATCACAAAGTTGCACCTTTCCCGCAGTTAAGTTGGAGGGACGAAGTAATAATGCTGAAAAAGAAGTTTGAGGGACGAAGGAACCATCATTTCACTCGTTGCTGAATCCACTTCTCCCTCATCTTCTTCATCTTAACCACGTGTTGCTTCTGCCGTTGTTCCGCCTCATGTGGGACGCAGATCGGCTTGGTAAAGCACTGACACGTGGGACCGCATGTTAGCAAACCACCAGCACAATGTCCTCTGAAAATAAGAAACCCCCCCCCCCCCACCATCCACGCGGCAAAATCACCTCCTTTTTGCTAATCTTGATTCTATAATTTTTTAGATCAATATAATTGAGATTTGTATAGACAGCACACAGGAGCAAAACCAAGTGGTATGGTTAAGGGCATCGACAATGTGTAGCCAAATGTGGAAATAGCTTTTGGCATCGTGGGAACCATTGTGGATGGTGTTGCCAAAGCCAAAAAGATGGAACCGAAGCTCCCTGATTGATTGATTGAAGGAATAGAAAAATGCAACGTCTATCCTCTTTCTCCCATGCTTGGACGCATGTAGTATAGTATAGAGCACAGAGTCTACTCCCCTGTCCCTTCTATCACAAATCACAAAGCAGTGAGGCATCAAATCACAAAAGCACGGACGAAGCAACCATCGTTTCACTCTTCGCTGACTCCGCTTCTCCATCTTCTTCTTCGAGAAACCATCTCACTGCACTAAGCTGGACGGACGACGCTATTGTGTACACCTAGTAGTCCTAGTCCTTTGGTTCAACGGACTTCCTAGATGCAAATATGGCGGTTGTCTCGGCTTGCCGGAGGCACTTGCGAACGACTTACCATGGTCTCCCTCAATGGTGTTCTCCGTCGAACGCACTTCGCCAAACCACAAAAAAAAGATAGTGTCGACATCACCGCAATGGGGAAGGAAGTCAAATATAGTGACTACCTCCATTTTTTGGTACACAAGGCCAGTATATCAAAATTACAATTTGCAAAAGGCCACTAACACTAATCGAGGCAAAATTGATGGGGTTTGCCTCGTACTAGCAACCAAGGACATTAATATCCCCTGCATGCATGCGGAAGTGAGAAGGTTGGTTTGCATGGCGCTGCAATAATCAAGCGATGAGGAGTGAGATGGTTAGCTCTTTGGTCTTTGGAGAAAAAAATAAGCATTAATTGACACGTGAAACGAGGATTTGTATCGATTAATTCCCGCGAAGGAAAAACCCGCGTTTGTTTTTTAACACTAGTACTCCTAGTACTTGCGTACTTATCCTGTTTGGCTCTAGACCTTGCATTGCGAAACTTCACCGCACATTTTTGCCAAGCTTGCCTAAAGTTTTCAAAATGAGAAGGAGGTACACTTGCGCACGGCTGTCACGGTCGCACCACACCCTCACACTGTCGCTCCTGCAAGCCGCGGTCGCACCACACCCTCACACAGTCGCTCATGAATGCCACAAACCCAACCAAGGGAACGCACCCTCACTGACACGTGTGGTCGCATGTGAACAAACCAAACTCAGCCATCCTATCGCTGACACATAATTTTCGTTCATAGAGTATGTTTATCGAACCGCATGTTGGGGAGTATCCGTACGGCCTGTGCGGTGGTCTGTTAGGGAAGAAGGAGGTGAGGAAGAAGGAAAGAAGGGTTAGGAGACGTAGGATATTCATCCAACCACCTGAAATGGTAGATTGTCCCAAGTCAGGCGACTTGCATAACAAATATATGTTTTTACACAGCAAAAGATCCATAAAAACAACAACATAAATAGAAACTATCACTGCTCACGGAAACAGACGGCTTCGTCGTCTTTGGCTGCCGGCGCGAACCAGCCGTAGCTGCCGACGTGTTTCTCCGCAGCGTGGTTGTCCTCAGCCTCCAGCTACTCATTCAAGCGGAGCGTGCGGACGCTCTGCACGGATGAGAGCACATCCCGGTTCAAGTCGAGGACGTTCGGTTCCGCCTGCATGAGGGTCTTGATGGCAGTGGCATCCGCGCGCTCTGCGTCGAGTTGAGCCTCCGCCGCCCAGTTCAAGTCCAGGACGTCTGGTTCCGCCTGCAGGAGGGCGTCGATGAGAGCGGCATCTACGCGCTCTGCGTCGAGTCGAGCCTCTGCTGCCCGGTTCAAGTCCAGGACGTCCGGTTCTGCCTGCAGGAGGGCCTTGATGGCAACGGCATCCGCGTGCTCCAACTCAAGTTGAGCCTCCGCCGCCCGGTTCACATCCACGACATCCGGTTCCGCCTGCGGGAGAGCCTCGATGGCAGCGACATGCGCGCGCTCTACGTTGAGTTGAGCCTCTGCCTCCCGGTCCTCCTTCAGTATCGCCATGTTGAACCACTGGTCTGCTTTCACCATGGGGGACTCGGATGCCGGCACAAAGTCGACGTCCATCGTCTCATACCCATCGGGGGCCTTCTGCTCCATGACCTCCGCCATGAACATTGGATTGGCTTCCTCCTCCTCGTAGCTTGGCTCCGAGAACTCAGGGATTGGCCCGCCGCAAAGCGAGCTTGGGAACGGAGGTCTACGGCACCGACTGCCGCCGTGATTTCTGCGTGGCGCTCCGGCGTGAGCATCTTCTAGTAAGTGATCTTGCGGCGCTCCATGGCTTTCTGGCGAACTAGGGGACGCATGATGCAGGCTAGGGGATCGAAAGGTGGGGGAATGGACTGGAGATTAGGTGTGGTTTTAGGGCAGTGGCTGGCGTAGGCCGAGCAGCGAAGGTTCTGGTGTGAATAGTGGTTCCGGTGACGACCAGTCAATCTGTTTTGACTCTAAATCACTCTTGTCGCGTTCGCGTTGCAGCCTGGCACGCTGGACCCTCCACGTTGCTCACCGAATGGAACGTGCTTCGTCTTGCGTTTTCGCTTGCTTGTGGGACCGTAGTTGAGAGCAAACCGATCTCCCTCCCCCTCCGCCGCCAGCGTCATTTATTATACTACC
The DNA here is from genome assembly GCF_018294505.1 of Triticum aestivum. Classification (NCBI taxonomy): domain Eukaryota; kingdom Viridiplantae; phylum Streptophyta; class Magnoliopsida; order Poales; family Poaceae; genus Triticum; species Triticum aestivum. The sequence continues at coordinate 269,440,497 of NC_057810.1, forward strand.
ACTCCCTCCATTTTATGCGGACTAAATAAAAACAGAGGGAGTATACTACGGATGAGGATCCCCCGACGTGGCTGAACCCATTGAGTAACTGACATGCGGGGCCTAGCAAGCATGGGGTCCTCTAGTAAGTGACCGAAAGTGAGGGTAAGGAAGGGATACCTACGTCAGAGGATCCACTTCCACTACTACTCCCTCCTTCCATTTACTATATATGGCCTAATGCGTTTTTCGAGGCTAACTTTGACCAAGTGTTAGAGTAATAATATATGACATGCAACTTACACAAAGCATACGGTCAAATTCGTATGTGAAAGGAGTTTCCAATGATATAATTTTCACATTATACATCTCATGTGCTATTAATCATGTCAATAGTAAAATGCAGTTTTAAAAACACATTGGAGCATGGTTAATAATATAGCCAGTCAAAGGAGGGACTGCCATGTCATCTATAGCCATCATCTATTATATGCACTCATACGATAGTGTGGGCTATAAGGTTGGCTATTTCCCACAAAAATATATATAAGGTTGGCTATTGTATTAGTAATTTTTTCCATCTCCTCTCTATCTCTCTCTTCATATTTATTGTACTAGTATTTAACTAGGAATGCATATATAGCTAAGGCTCTTGCATGAGAGCTCACCCCCCTTACTTTTTCACATCTCTCTCCTCCACATAGGCCCCATATAAATGGAAGGTGGGAGTACAGATGTTGTCAGTACTCCACGTGTACTATTGGACAGGGAGCTTAAAAAAGTTACTATTGGACTGGCTATACGTGGCAAAATCCTAGTAGGAAGAGCATGCGCGAGAACAAGCACATTCACGTGGTTGAAAACAAATTGGAAACCATCTCGAGTACAAATCTAGGAGTACGTACGAATCTAACAATATTGATTGGGCGTTGTTGAATGTTGATACCTTTTTGATCAAAGTAGAGATAATTTGACTACACATAAAACTTATATATAAACTAGAAAGGATAGGAGGGAGTGTATTGTACGTTCAAAAACGAAACGAACATTGAATACCCATTATATATGATTTGCGGATGCTATGATCACTGGTTCAAAATTTTGAATCCGCCTTAGGTATCACGTGCCCCCACTCATTCTCTCTTGATTTCATCTCGGGGTCCGGAGATTGATTGAGAGAGGACTAGGGTGGGTACATGCGAATGATACTCGGCGGAATCTTCAAGTGAGGCATGCGGGAGGATGGACCCAACTGGAGGGCGACATGATCGATGGAGAAGAGGGTTGGAGAGGAATGAGAAATAAGCAAACGCCAAATGATTATACTTGAACGACTCAAATAAACAATACCTTGTCTCGCTTGGCCTACATTGTGAAAGGCCTAATGTGCAACGCGGAGCACTGACGCTCGAATATGGCTGGGAATACAGGGAAACCGACATGTGGGGCACACCCGTCGGGACGACGTAGCGCAGACTAGTCCAATGGAGGAGCTGGCCCACGACCTCCTCGCCATCGACAACCGTCCATGTGGGTCGTTGGGGCCAACAACAGGGCACAGCTCCAGCACCGCCTCTGGACACAGCGACCGTGATGAGCGACACGCTCATATCGTTGCTAGACACGGTCGGTTTCAGTGTGCCGAGGGTTTCATAGTGGCGTTAGTGCTCCAGCACGACCAACAATATGTTTGGTTTGTGCCCAAGGTTGCCCCATCAAAGCATTGGGTAGCCAAAATTTTGGTTGAGGTATTGGTTGCCCATGATTTGGCCGACATTGGCAAGAAAAATGAACTAGAGCTGACTAGAGTTCGTTGGCATGCCAAAAAATGGCAACCATCAAAACAAAGACTAATCTTTGGGTCATGACCAAAATGTTGGTAAGGTGCACTTTGGCCACAATCCAAACACACCCCAACACCCGGCTCGTCGAGGATGCATGGGGCGCCGCGACGCGTCCGCGGAGTGGTGTAGCATGGCCAACTTCATCCTCAGGACCTGAGACCATGCTGGGTCATCTTACTTTTTCAATGACATGCGGGGATCGCATGTGAGGAAAGGGCATCTCCAACGTTGCCACGGCTGCAGCTGACTACCCTAGCACACCAAAACCCTCGTCCCTCGCGCCGTTGCACGGTGCGTTCCCAGCCGGCGCCAGCTGCCCGCATTCATGCCGTCAGTTCATCGTTAAGAGGCTCGGTGCCTGAGGAACCAACTCCACCGACTTAATGACGCACCCGGACGCTTGGCCTCACCGGAATGTAGTGCTTAAGGCGGCAACGCCTAGCTAACTTCCACACCATAGCGCATCGTCCTCCTACCTGGCACCACATCTGCCATGACCGCAAGTGCGAATGCTCTGTGGGAGAGCTTTTCTTCGGGGATGAAGCTCGAGGTCGCCTCCCTCGCTCATGTCTCCTCTCGTGACGCAATAGCGGCGTAGCCGTACGCGGACGCGACCGCACAAGCGGTGGCCATGCTGGTGGCCGATGACGGGAGCACCATCAGCGACGCGTCCTACTTGCTGCCATCCAACATCCAGCACCGCCGAGGTTGGGGACTCCTCCGAGGATGAGTAGGGCATGGGAGGCGGCTGGGCATTGTGTGCCAACTGGCCGGTCCGTATCCCGTGTTCTACTCTTCCTTGCCGGAGACCGCACCTTCACTTCACGGGACTTGAACCCTCCCCCGTACATAGAGATCATAGATGGAGGACGTCGGTCGCCGCCGTAGAATAGGTTTAGGGTCGGGTTTCTTTTATTTTTCTATCCTATAGAAGTTCGAAATGTAATGAAAATGTGTCGTGTTTGCATTAATCTCGCCCGGTGTATATGAACTTTCACAATAATATACATATTGTAGGAGTACTAGCAATATGCCCTTGCGTTGCACGGAAGATCAAGATCCTTTGGGAGAAAAGGATGAACAAGGGAAAGCCTTATCTGCAAATGTGGAGAAGTGTGCGAGTAAATTGTCATAGTTTCCTTCCTATCCGTTAGATATAGATTGGATGGCCTATATTGCAGGATGACAGGCACACGATCATCACCATCTCTACTTTTTATTGAACCGAGACAAATCTAACATGTGAAGTAAAATAAACACATAGGGTCTATACATACACAATTTATCTTAGGCACTCCAATAGTACGTCCACTACACATTCACGCATTTCACATCTTTCTACATCAATGGGAACCTACGAAAGGGTTAACGTAAATTGCCTCTCTCTCCCCTCCCCTGATTTTCATGGTGGTGGGCCCCTCCCTCCCCCCAATCTACAATCAATAGCTCACACATTTCACATTACGTTAATTACGTAACTAGGATTACGTAGGTGTAGCATTAGTCGTCCTAAAAAACCCAACTAATCCAACCTCCCAGCATATCGCGCGGGAAAAGACCTGGCTGCGCCGTTTTAGTTGGGATTACGGGATTACTAGTAGTAGTATCGATGGATCGCGCGAAGCAACAATTTTTTTTTTGAGGGGGCGAAGCACGTAGTTTAAAAGGAAAAAAGGTGGTTCACTCACAGCACTCCTGTCGCGGTCGCATTGCACCCCACACACGTTCGGTCCTGCACACGTCTCACGCAAATGGAACGCACTTCAGCTTATCTCTTCACTGACACGTGGGACTGCACTTGGAGAAACCGACCATGCGCCAAACTCCCCCCACCCACCGCGTGAAAATCCTCGCCCCCACACACAAAAATTCCCCCCAAATCCGATTCAACCGCCCTTCGGCCAACTAGCCAATAATATTCCCCAAACCCCCTCCCCCCCGTCCCCCTCCACTCCATTCTCTCTGCCAAAGTCACCCTCCCCACCGCGCCAATACGTCAGTGCTGCGATTCGTCGAGGGGACGCACGGCGATCCTCTCGTTCCCATAGTATGCTCTCGTAGACTACCGTCCTCTAGCCGCGCCGCCACCTCTGGCTACGTTCTTGTGGAGGCGCACAGCGGTCAGCGCCGCCACCGCTGGCGATGTTCGTGTGGAGACGCACGGCGGTCAGCTTCTCCCATGGTACGCACATTCTAGACTGAGGCCTCGTTCATGTCGGTGTAGTGCTGAATGTTAGCTGATAGACGATGTTAATCTCACCGTTTGCGAAGTAGTTTACTATCAATATGCTCTTCTTAAGAAGCTTCCTTGCCCTGTTCTGCACTCAATCTGCTTAGCTGAGATGGCATGCCAAGGCTGATTAGTTGTTAAAATATCCTTCCATATATTTATTGTGATGTAGATTGCCATGGTCTAGTAGCCAATCTATTAGGTGAAATAGCTCTACACCGTTTTATACTCGATCTTCATTGCTGCGATGGCCTTCGATAGTTCGATGCCTGTGTGCTCGGCCTCATTGACTGCTGAAATAGCCTGCCATAATTTAGCACTCAAATCTGTTTGCTGAATTAGCTTTACATATATTTCATTACTTAGATCTGCTCGTCCAAATATCTTGCCATAGCTTTAGACATTGACCTAGGTATTTTTTCTGGACTTCATAAAAAATCATATATGTTTTTCCTGTAATATCTAGTAGAAGAACTAATTTGTATGTCTAACAGATGGACAGGACTTGGATAACTTCTGCTCGAATATTCTCTGCTGCATATGTCGAGGGGGTTGAAAACTTCGTGAACTTTATCACAGCTGAGTACGGTGGTCCGAAATCAGATGTGCTCTGCCCGTGTAGCAGTTGTATGAATTAAGTTACAAGACCCCAGTCAACGGTGCAAAATCATCTACACTTGTATGGGATGTCGGTCACATATACTAGGTGGGTTCATCATGGTGAAACTGTGAACGTTAATGTTATTGACTACGTGGAAGCAGCAGATCACCATCTTGATCTGCCTGATGCTGAGGTGGAAGAGGAGGAGGAGGTGGTGGTGGCGGAGCCAGTGAGTTTGACCAACATTGAAACAATGCTACGAGATGATCATGCATTCCGTGAACTTTCACCCGCAGAAGAAAAATGGTGGGCCTGCATGTTGGAATAATACAACATGGCTGTCACCCTAGGAAATAAGCTGTCAGTATTCTCAGCTATGGTCACCTTTCTTTAGGTGAAGACAACCGAGCGGATGACCAACAAATCATTCGATGTGATGTTGGCTGCTTTCTGCAAATCTTTCCCAGATGCGTCTGAGCTGCAACACCTACAGTAAAATGAAGAATTTCCTTCATGCAGTTGGAATTGGATATGATATGATCCATGTTTGTAAGAATAATTGTGTTCTGTTCCGAAAGGATTATGCCAACTTTAGTGAATGCCCGAAATGCAAATCATCAAGATGGAAAGATGGTGATGCTGTGAAGAGGATTCCTCATAATGTTCTGAGACATTTTCCAGTTACACCAAGATTGCAGAGGTTGTTTCATGATGCTGAAACAAGAGAGGATGTATTGTGGCATTCTAGGAACCAGGAGTACAGAGATCAGAATGTAATGAGCCATCCATCTCATGGTAATGAGTGGAAAAGCTTCAATGATAAACACAAAAAGTTTGCTGCTTACCCGAGAAACATTAGACTTGGCTTAGCTTCAGATGGATTTAACCCATTTCGCTACCAGAGAGCCACATATAGCATGTGGCCAGTTCTTGTTATCCCTTACAACATGCCTCCAAATGCCTGCACCAAAGAATCAAACTACATGATGGCCTTGCTCATCCTAGGGCCAAAAAGTCCTGGAAAGGTTTTGATTTGTTCATGGAGCCTCTTGTGGAGGAACTTTAACAGCTATGGAGGGGTGTTCTCACTCGAGACCTATATAGCAGCCCACCAGCTAATTTCTTTCAGTGTGCTATTATAATTTGGTGCATCCATGATTATCCGGCTTTGGGCACTAAGTCAGGGCGGACGACACATGGTTACAATGGATGTGTTCGTTGTGACAGGAATCCGCTGACATACACAATACTTAGCAAGATCTGTTATATTGGACACCACCGTTTCCTTGCCAAGGACAAGCCGCATCCTAAAAATACTGAAGACATGTGTTCCATGCAAAGCAAGAAAACCGTGATGCGCCAAAGAGGCTCACCGCCAATGAGTTGCAAGTGGAATTAGAGAAGGTCAGGCATATTACACCAGGAAACCATCCTGGTAATGGTAGCGGGAAAAGGAAGCGTGGGAGGGCAGAAGAGATATTATTGTTTACCCACAGGTCCACTTTGTTGGACTTGGAGTATTGGAAAGATTTGGATCTGCGGCATAATCTTGATGTGATGCACATCGAGAAAAATATATGTGACATCATTATCGGTACACTTCTTAATATTGAAGCCAAGACGAAAGATACCTTAAAATCTAGGATTGATTTGACACACCTGGGTATCACAAAGGATTTGCACGTGCAAGATCAATGGAAACCACGCGATATGGCACCAGCTGTGTACGTCTTGGACAAGGTAAAAAGAAAAGAATTTTGTGAGGTCCTGTCACATGTGAGATTCCCACATGGATTTGCTTCCAACCCTGAAAGGAGAGTCAGTGCAGATGGAAACAAGGTACAATGGTTGAAAACTCATGACTGCCACGTCCTACTTCAAAGGGTTTTACCTGTTATCCTTAGAGGATTAGGCCGCCCTGACTTATACAGAGCAGTTGCAGAGTTGGGAAAATTCTTCAGGGAACTCTATAGTAGAAATATCAGGATAGATGCTTTGGAGCGTCTTAGAGACAAGATACCAACTATCCTATGCGACCTTGAGAAGATATATCCTCCAGCCTTATTTGATGTGATGGTGCATTTGGCTGTTCATCTACCTGATGAGGCACTACTTAGAGGTCCAGTAAAGTATGGTTGGATGTACCCTATTGAAAGGCGCACTTTCAAGGGCTATGTTAGGAACAGAGCTAGACCCGAGGGTTCCATTGCAGAGGCCTACATTGCTACAGAAGCGTTGATATTCTGCTCAAAATACATTGAGACAGCTGATCAGCTTAGCTAAGAGGTGGGTGAAGACAATCCTGGGCTCAATGTTTTCGATTATTCTGTTCGAGTTACAGGGAAGAACCGACAAGAGGACAAACCTACAGATTTGGACAAAATGGTTTGGTATGTGTTGAATAACTATCCTGAGATACTAGCTTATATCAAGTAAGTGCAGTACTGCAGATTATACATTGTAATCTACTGAACTTGCAGCACATTCTTATATATTTAGATGTTTAACGCGATCACTATGTTGTGCAGCATCTACAAAAAGAAGTTACTGCCTCAAAATCCAAGAAATATTGACAAACTGGTTATGGCAGGATTTGCGAAATGGTTCAAGAACCATGTAAGCTTTTGAATTGCATTGTCTGTTTTTTAATATATTGAGTACATAAGATGATCAGCTTGTCTATTTTCAAACCATAGGTTAAGAAGACGCGGGAGGATGGGCAGGCAGTTGATGATGCCCTTTCCTCACTAGCAATGGGTCTTGATACTCGGGTAAGACATTATGAATCTTGCGTTGTTGGAGATGTGCGCTACAACACCCTTGCACGAGACGAAGGCAGGAAGACACAAAACAGTGCCATCATGAGCACGGATACGTATGACAAAGAGACAACTGAAATGTATGCTAACATAACAGATATTGTTCAGTTGCAGTATATCTCCAGTTTTGAGGATCATCGGTGTGTGGTTCCGTTGTGCTGTCGTTCGTATAACCTGTTTTCCAGGATCGCAAAACCCAGTGCTGTTGATTATTACAAATCCATCAATGTCAAGGCGGTGTACCAGACTAATGAGCCCTTTATTTTGGCAAATCAAGCAACACAGATTTTTTTCTTAGAAGACACATTTGCACGTAGCGATGACTGGAGAGTATTGCAAAGGTTTGAGCAGAGGAATTCATTTAATGAAGTTGCACAACAAGATGATGCTTACATTGCTCTTGATGTACAAGATAACACAAATGTTCCTAATATCTTTGATAACCATCACGTCAATGATGCCAGCGAAAAGATTGCATGTCATGCTATGGACATACTAGAGTTGATCAAGAAGAAGCAAACGTTCGAGGACGTTGAGGACGAAGAAGAAGATGACACCGTGGGGAATTACAATTCAGACTGTTACACATGGCGAAGTTGTTGACGCTGGTGCTGCAGATGATGATTACATTGCTTTTGTCGTATTTGCCTGTCAGAAGACGTTTTTTATCTACTATGTGAAATTTTGTTTGCTATGACAACTGAAACCTAATGAACATGTTGTTTAGTATTTTGCTGTGAGAACATCACTTGTTATGTATGCTGATTTGTGTTTGGTGATTGTATGACAACTAAAACATGATGACATTGTTGTTTAGTTGTACTCATATTTGGCTATGAAACTTGAATTTTGATGACATAGCTTGCTGTTGGACTGCAATTTGCTCGACATCTTCGAATGAGAACAAAGCTGACCCGACAGGGCCTCTGCTATTTATTTATTTATGAGCAAAATGGGATACCCCCTGATTTCCGTTAATAGAAATCATTAGATGTTCACAACACTACAAATAAAGAGACAATCATCCTACAGAGCACATCGATTTTGCCCATTATCTTCACAAGCTCTTTCATCTCCTCATTGTTGTCAAGGCCGTTCAGCAGCTGTTGCTTGGCCATGATCAGAGGAACTGCATCTTTAACGTTCTGCTCCACATCTTCCTCTTCTGTCATTCCTTCAGTTACTTGTCCAACACCCCAACCTGCTGGTATTGGGATTCCTCGGCTAACCAAATAATTAGCGTAGTTGCATTCCCCCACATCAGCAACTTCCCAGAAATACAAATCACACGAATCTTCCCTTTTCTGCACGAATCAAATTGGAAGATCATCAATCAAACTATTAAAAAAATTAGCAAATAAAGCAGCAGAACAACACTTAAACATATTATTACCCCATGATTCGGGCATTGGTAGATGTCGGTGTACAAGAGTAGAGGCTCTCCTTTTGACCCCTTTACTTGTGCACGGGCAGTCAGAGCCACCCGCCACAGCCACGCGTAACAGGGCAGGAAAGGGAAGCCGGAGAGAAGCCAAAGGCACAAGACAAACAAAGCAATGACAAGGACCAAGGCCACAAAGATCATATGGACGAAGCAGGTTTCCCCAGCAAGGACCCTTGCCGGGGCAGCCTCAGCGGCCCCGGCAAGACCCTTGCCGGGGGAGCTCGCCCCCACCAGCCGAGCGAGCCACCTTTCAGGCCACCAATGCTAGACAAATGCGTCAGGACATGGCTCGGGAGGCACCTCCGTGATGGCATGCAGATCTTTGTGAAGACATAGAATGCTCAAGATCAAATGAGGATAGGAAGGCAACCATCCTCACCGAAGAAACCCACAAGACCCTCGGTAGGATCCTTACCGGGAAAGCCACCGCGCCACGGCAAGGCCCTTGCTGGGCCACCCGGCAAAACCCTTGCCGGTCCATCCGACAAGACCCTCGCCAAGTGCACCGGCAGGGCCACTGACATGCCCGCGCCAGCCAAGTCTTCACCACCGTTCACATGCAGCTGCCGACCCAACCAGCTGGGCAGGCACCTGCGTGGCAACATGCAGCCCTTCGTGGAGGCTCCACCACCACGCCACCTCAGCTGCCTGCCTGCCTACATGGCACCGCATGCATCGCTGTCCAGGGCACGTGTTGAAGCAAGGAGGAGCGGCGACGGACGGGACGGGCCTCGCCCCCGTCCCCGATAAAGCGAAGGGACACCTAAGCCTCGCATTTAATGCGCTTTGTCCTGTAATACCAGTGATAAGCTCACGACGCTGTAGCACTTTCCACCTCCTGTGTGCCACTGTGGCAACCCCTTTCGCCTATAAAAGGAGGCCCATGGCGCACGGGAGAAGGATTCGGCTCTTTCGAACCTCGCAGCACCTAGAGCTAGTTTGAGAGCTCAAGAACACCAAATACATCCACCAAAGCAGGATCGTAGGGTTTTACGCATCTTTGTGGCCAGAACCTGGGTCAATCCCCTTTGTGTTGTCTACTAGTCCCGCTCTTCTCACGATCCCCGCGCCCTGCAATCCTAGAAGGGATTCCAGTGATCCCATAGGTGTCGTTTCCCACCGACATCTTTGGCGCGCCAGGTAGGGGGCGCAATTGTTAGAATCTGGCCTAGCACTTGACCTAGCTGTTCTTCATCGCCACAGCTCCTTCGGAGAAGGCGGCCAAGAAGGCGGCGCTGCCCGTTGGCACGAAGGACGTAGAGGCGGCGACAAGAGAGCTAAGTCATGCTAAATTTTAAGTTTTTCTCCTTAAATATAAGGTTACTATCCTCGACGGTTCGGCCTATGTATGGAAAACCTATACACAGAGGGTCCCTCCTACGATCGACAACGCCCTTGTTCTGTTTAGAGTCGCTCAACAGTTCAAGCGGCCGCGTTGAGAGTGGAAGGGTAGCCTTTCGCCATCGGTAACGCTCTCGGTTCTGACTCGAGTCAAGCTCGACAGATCGAGCGGCCGCGTGAAGGGCGGTAAGGTGCTCTGCCCGGCAACAAGCACACCCAGCAGGCTAATGAGGATCCGTCCTCAAAGCGCCACCCTAGGTTTACATGCCGGCAACCTTACCCGATAGACGTGGGGTGAACATACAAAGGAAAATCGAACAGGAAAATAACATGCTTAGTTTCAAGGGCACTGCAGAGTTATGCTACACAAATTGCCGCCGCGGTTCTAACTAAAGATAGCATTGTCTTGATAATGAACCTGCAGCGGCGACGAAGAATGGTGTGCCTAGTCCCGGCGCTGAACTTCCACCCTCTTGATTTTCTCGATGCGGCTGAGGATTGGCTGGATACGCTCATTGAGCACCGCGAGGTCGGCATCCTCCGGGAAGCTCTTCAGCACAGCTCCAAAGTCGAGATCTGGGTGCCAGTGCGCAATCTTGGTGAGCACCCTGGTCATGGCCCCCCGGCAGAGTATCCGGGAGTCCTCAACCAGGGAGGCCTCCCGGTTGGAGTGAAGCCGCCCCAGGGCGCCGACGACCTTCTCAAAGTATATGGTCTGGTTGGCATTGGGGCTCAGGCTCGCTTCTGGGGCGTACCTCATCTCCGGCATCCCCATGAGGGCCAGTTGATCGGTGTCCGAGTTTGCAATGGGGGCAAGGCGCTCGAGCTAGCGTTCTCGCCCGCCTTGTGGTCCTTAAGGTTGGCGGTCTCGTTCATTAGCAGCTGCTTCTCCGTCTCCAGCTCCTTTGTCAGGATCCCCTCCCGGGTCCTGGCCTCGGACAGCGTCTCTTCGAGCTCTCTCAGCTTCAGCTTGAGGTATTTGATGGAGATGTTGGCTTCGGAGAGCTCTCCAGACTTGCTGATAACCTTGCCCTGCGCCACGTCAAAGCGCCGTTCAGCGTATGCTTCTCCTGGGCCAGCTTCAGAGCTTGCTCCTCCAGCTCCTTCACCTTGCCGGCATGGGCCCGAGCCTGGGCGTTGAGTGCCTCCTGATGCCTCCGCTCCAGCTCTTGGCTCTGCTGCAGGACGAGCTTGTCCACCTCTTCGTCCTTGATGCGGAGTGTGGCGGTAAGCTTCTCCTCGCGCTTGGCAAGGTCCTCTTCCTAGGTCTTCAGTGCGGACTCGTGCTGGGTCCGAGCGGCTTCGGCTTCGTCGGCCAACCACTTTGCCATCTCCTGGGCCTTCTCGATGTCGGCAGCTTCAGGGCGAGCTCCACATCACAGTTGGCCAGCTCACCCTGGGTGGCCTTCAGCTCATCCTGGGCCTAGCGGAACCAGTCCTGCGCCTCGGCGACGCGCCCCCCAAAGTCATCCTCCATCTTCTCAACCACCGCCGTCCTGGACTTGGCCTTGTCCAGGCGAGCGCGGTGGAGCGCCTGAAGCTTCTGGAAGCGGGCACCCATGGCTTGGAGCAGCTGCTCCTCCTGGGAGCCGGCGCCACCAATGCCCGTCTCATCAATGACCTCGAGCCTGGCCGCGACAAGCGTCTCCTCGTCGAACACCTCTCCCTCAAAGGGAGCCCTGGTGCTCCACGCGCCCAGGAGATGGACGAAGAGGTCATCGCTTACCCTCTGGTACCTGCCGAAGCCAGAGGCAGCCGAGGAGGAGGGCAGGTCGTCAAATGCCACCTCCTCGGCAGTGGCCTTGCCGCCCCCCTCGGCAGGCCCCTTGCCGGGCTCTTCAGCGGGCCACTAGGCGGCATCCTCGGCGGCACCCCTGGCGCTCTCCTCGGCAGCAATCTTCTCTGCCTCCGTCGCGGCCTCCGCGGCGACATCCTTGATGGTGGTGTCGACGTCCTCTGAGGAGGGGTCTGGACGCCAAGAGAGAGATAGGGCAAAGACAAGATCGAAAGCCAATGAGGAAAAGAGGAAAAGAAGAATGCAAGCAGAAGTGGAGAGCGGGTAGCTTACCCGTGTCGGGCCGAGAGGCGGAAGCCCCGTCTCCGTGGAGGTCTAGCGTCGAGGCAAAGCCGCTAGCGCCTGCGTTCTACTCCTCCTCCATGCGCACGGCCTCGATGCTTGGTCCCCTTGCCGGAGGCGCCCTTGGGGCGGTGTAGTTGACGGAGGCGGCACGATCAGAGAAGCCCTATGTGGCTCCCTTTGGTTCTGCTCCTCTCCTGCATCCACGACACAGTTAACACTGAAGATTCGTGCATGACGCACGACGATAGAGGGTGGGTGATGGACTGACGCTGGGGGCTGGGCTGGGGGCCGCTGTCCGGGCTACTTGACACCACCAGTGGCGTACTGGAGGTGCCTACCAGGGGCTGGCCACTCAACGAAATCCTGGCCCTCTTTGTCCTCTGGGCCAGCATCTCCACATCCCTGCAAGATGAAGGCAAGTAAGCAATGCCATCGGGGGGAGTGTAAGGAATGAGGGAGGAAAGCAGAGGCTTACTCTTCGTTCTCTTCCTCCTCCTGCTCTATTGCTTTCCTCCTCCTCTCCGGGCTGAGAGGCCCAAAGTCAAACCCAATCCCTGCGCTGATGTTTGCTGGCGAAGGGGGAGGCGACGGCGTCCAAGCGTGCTTGGAAGACGAAGAAGCAGATGTCTTCCTCTTTGATGCCATGGCCTTCGCCGTTTTCTTCATCGCCACCACCCTCGTCTGGCGCACGGGTGCTTCCTGGGCTTGCCGCAGCTGCATGGCACGGTCGAGGCAGACCGGCTCGCTGGAGGTGGCCCGCCGCAGGACCCGCCTTTCTCCGGTGATTGGGGGATTGGCGGTCATTGTCCTTCCCTCCTCGCCCTCCTCCGGCGACGACCCGTCCGCGGCGTCTTCGACGAGGGGAGCCCTCGTGTCGGCGCCACTGGCCTCCCCAGTGGCTGCTGCCCACCGGGCGAGCTCCCCCTCCTCCGCCTCCGCCGCGGCCTTGTCCACCACGCCGCCGGCACTGCCGGCCTCCTTGACGAGCTTTGCCTCCTCCTCGTCAAGCCTCGCCTCCTCCACCCTGGCGGTGATATAGTCCAGCTCCGCCGGAGAGGTGTCCTGGATAAGCCGCGGCTCGTCGGTGACATATATCTCGTGCAGTGTGTCGAAGAACTCCTGCACCACAAGCCCGTCCGGCTCAACCCAGTTCGGGTCAAGGCCATGCACGTTGAAGAGCGGCATCATGGCGATGATCTCGTTCCGACGAGAGTTGTTGCTCAGCGAGACCACTCCCGCCGGCAGCTTGAAGACAGGCTCCTTGTCGACCTTGCCGGCCTTCGTGGCGGCCCTGGCAAGGTTGCCGGACCGCTCGACCTCGCCCTCGTCGTCAACCTCGAGCTGGAAGATTCGCTCGCAAAGATGGGCATGCCGCAACACCGTCAGGTTGTTGTCAGGGCCGGGGCGGAGCCTCATCATGTCGGCGACGATCACAAAGAGCCAGGCCGGCCTCCCCTTGTCGTGCAGAGGGGCGATCAGGCGGCAGATGAAGTCCGCCCCGATCATCTCGAGGGTGAGCCCGGCCTGGGTGAGCCGAAGAATCCTGGTGGTGGCGATCATGAGCTTCACTTCGTCGGTGTCGACGTCACTCCAATCGCCGCCACGGACCGGCGACTTCTGGCAAACCTCGCAGAATGCTGGCGGGTCCTTCTCCTCAATCCAGCACCACCGGCCCTGACATTCTTCCCACCTCTCCTTTGTGGCGCCATCCGGGTACGCCCCCTTGGCCCTCGGGATCTAGGCGACGCTGCCAGCAATGGCACCCCCTTTTTGGATCCGAGGGGAGAAGTAATGGCGGAAGAGCGCCGTGCTGGGGTGCACCCCGATGAAGCCCTCGCAGAGATGGGCGGAGAGGGCCATGCACGCCACTACATTCGGGGTGAAATCCAAGAGGCGGAAGCCATAGGTGTGCATGATGTCCTTGAAGAAATCAGAAAAGGGGGGACAGAGCCCGCAAGAGAAATAGTCGACGATGAATGGGTACCGATGTGGGGATGGCCCAGCGCTGGCGGGGACGATGTGCATGGCTGGATGCCCCGTCTTCTCTCCCCCCGTCTTCACTCCCCATAGATCCTTGAGCATCTCCCGAAGCTCGGGCACGCCAACCGTCGAAGGGAAGTAGGTGGACTGTGCCCGCCACGCCACCAGCTCGCTCTCCGGCAGCTCCGACATACCGGCATCCTTTGCCGCTCCCTTGCTCTAGATGGACTTAGGTGCCATGGCGGCTGCGGGAAGCGAAAAAGCCGAGGATGGCGGAAGAACGACGGCGATGGGCGAAGGTAGAGAGGCTCAAGAAGAAGGAAGAAAGAGGACGGCGGTTCTGAGATTGGAGGAAGGTGCAGGGGAGGGGTAAAGTGAGCTGCGCGCCCGCGGTTATTCCTTTTTATGGGGAAGACGCGGGCCGCCTCCTTTCCCATTAACTGTGATATGACGCATGCGTGCGAGTGCTGTCCCACGCATGCCTCCCACGTCATGCACGCGCACGACCCCCACGTCACTCGTTCAACGTGGGTCGTGGGGAAGCGCACGGACGGAACAGTGGTCGCGGTAAAGTCCGCCCCAACTGCCCGCGCACCGTTCTGGGCCTGGCCCAACAACGTGCTACGCTTATGTATGGCCCAGGCCCGGGGGCCCCTGTCGGTGTACAAAAGTAGAGGCTCTCCTTTTGACCCCTTTACTTGTGCACGGGCAGTCAGACCCACCTGCCATAGCCACACGTAACAGGGCAGGAAAGGGAAGTCGGAGAGAAGCCGAAGGCACAAGACAAATAAAGCAACGACAAGGACGAAGGCCACAAAGATCAGATGGACGGAGTAGGTTTCCCCGGCAGGACCCTTGCCGAGGAAGCCTCAGCGGCTCCGGCAAGACCCTTGCCAGGGGATCTCGCCCCCACCAGCCGAGCGAGCCACTTTGAGACCACCAACGCTAGACAAATGCGTCAGGACAGGGCTCGGGAGGCACATCTGTGGTGGCATGCAGATCTTTGTGAAGACATAGAATGCTCAATATCAAATGAGGATAGGAAGGCAACCATCCTCACTGAAGAAACACACAAGACCCCAGGCAGGACCCTTGCTGGGGAAGCCTGCGCGCCAGGGCAAGGCCCTTGCCGGGCCACCCGGCAAAACCCTTGCCGAGCCACCCGACAAGACCCTCGCCAAGCGCACCTGTAGGGCCACTGCCAGGCCCGCCCAGGATGAAAAGCCCATTTTCTGTCATGATTTTTTGTCATAGAAGTCGGAGCCCACCACATCTATGATGATACCGTGTTTTGTCACAATTATCATCATAGAAGTGTCATAAGTACGACAGAATTTTTTTGTTCGGCCCAAAATGTCATGGATGTGTCTTTTTTTGTAGTGTGTGCTAGCAGAACTTATTGTGTTGTCTGTCTGTTTTCTTTGCACAGCATTCAAGATATTTCCCCGTCATTGATAAAGACGATGAACCGTTATGTACGACTTCGTTGGTTTCAACATAGCCCTACCCATAGTGATCCACTGCTTCCATCCTGATTGTGCCGCCTACATGAAATTTTTGTATGCAAGTTCAGTGTGCTATGATGTTCTATATGACTGTGTCAACTATATAAGTTTTTACTAAGCATCAGCAATGCATATGGCTGAAAAATGTATTTACGAGCATCGACCGATGGGTCTCTCTCTCTCTCTCTCACACACACACACACACACGCACACGCACACACGCACAAGTGGGACCCGTTGAATTATTTATTTGCTCGTGACAGCTTTTAATTAGGTTCCACTGTAATCTAACTTTTTTCTTAAGTTATTAATTTCAGTTACTTCAAAAAGT
The DNA here is from genome assembly GCF_018294505.1 of Triticum aestivum. Classification (NCBI taxonomy): domain Eukaryota; kingdom Viridiplantae; phylum Streptophyta; class Magnoliopsida; order Poales; family Poaceae; genus Triticum; species Triticum aestivum. Next base: position 269,456,651 of record NC_057810.1, read on the forward strand.
TGTACAAAAGACTTGTTTGGGCCTTCCCGGCATCGCTGAATGTGGGCTGAGTAGCCATGTTAGATTGTACTGTACTACAGAGGCCTTTTTTTCCACATCAGCAATGCAACTGGGCCGACAATTGTACACAATATCTGGGTCAAATTTTTACTCTCCGCCCCGGTGGGCAGCTAACTTTCCTAGGAGGTATGCAATAGGCTTAGCAAGAAAATGGACTTTAAGAAGTAGTAAATGGGATGTAATTATAATAACTGTGCAGCAACTATAAAAAAATGCACCAAACACGTAATTAGTTTAAAAAATATATTATTTTTGGAATTTGAAAATTTTAATTTCATTACTAGTTGCGCGCACAATATTTCGTTGGATTTTAACTTAATAAAACTTTATTTTGAAATTATATTTAATCTGACTAGAAATTTTGGATAAAAATATTCCGGATCCCATCAAAATGTGGGAATTTTTTTTTGAATTCTTTTTTGAGCGGTTGTTTGAAATAATTCATCGTTGTCCTAGCTAGAAGTCGGGCTGTACTTTTAACAAACTATAAATGGGCTGTAGTAAATTCCATTAGAATTAAAAAATGGGTTGTACATTCTTACAAATCACAAATGGGCTATATGTTCTCTGCCACACACTTGTGGGCCTTCTAAGTTGATGCGTCCCCTAAAAAAACTAATTGACGCGTATGCAAGGCTTTGTCAACAACACACGGTTCTAGCAGTTGTGGCCATTGGATATCCATCTAACGGATGTCGTGCTTCTTCTTCAATCTCGGATATTCGTGCTTCAGCAGCCCAAAAAATGATTCCTCCCCCTGACATCTGGGGCGCACCGTTTCGGAGGCTCACCTGTGGACCTACTAAGTTGACGCGTACCAAGGGCTTTGTCAACTTAGTCAATATAAACGATTCTAGCTACACTGGCCGTACGATGTCCATCCAACGGCCATAGTGCTTCTTGAACCTCTGGTCTTCTTGCTCCAGCCGCCCAAAGCAGCGCTGGTCGTGCCGCGTGCTCTGGCCTCCCATGGCTGGCTGTGCTGCCACGGAGGCCTCACCTCCCTGTACTACTCCCACCGCTGGCCAGGCCATCCCTCTACTCACCCACAACTCCTGTTATTCTACTACAATGGCAGCCTCACACCGCAGCCAAACTAGTGAGCCCTCGTACTCCTCTCCGCGCGGGCTTCCGCTGCTGCGTCTTCCTCGGCTCTGCGTTGTCCCCTTCCTAGGCCTCGCCGTCGTCCACCGCCCTGGTGCTCTCGGCGTGGCGTGGTCAGCGACTGACTTCCATCAGAAGAGTACTGTATGTGGAGAGGTTGATAGTTGGGTCCACGGTGGCCCGCAAGGAATTGCCTCCTTATTACGCGCAAAATAATTATTCCTCCACCTGACGGCAGGGACCCACCGGACGGGCCATCTTATTTCCTTAAAAAAACGTTTCCCCCCTGACTGCTGGGACCCACCGGATGGGCCACCGTATTTGGCGAAAAAATGTTTCCCCCGCTGTCATCTCGGACCCACCGGAAGTGCCTCCTTATTACGCACAAAAAAATGAATACTCCCCTTCTAGCTGGGACCCACCTTGGTGGGAGGCTGACTTGTGGGCGTACTAAGTTGGCAGGGTCGGAGGGCTTTGTCAACTTACTCAATATGAACGATTCTGGCTCTAGTGACCGTAGGATGTCCATCCAACGGCCATAGTGCTTTTTCAACCTCTGGTCTTCATGCTCCAGCCACCCAAAGCAGCGCCGGTCGTGCCGCATGCTCCTACCTCCTGTGCCCAGTTGTGCCGCCGCGGAGGCCTCATCGCCTGTCGGAGTAATGGGCCACGTGTAGGCTAACCCGAGTCCCAGAACCTTTCAAAACATCGGGGCAGGTTGCGCCCCTCGAGTCCCAGAGGCGACTCCAAGATAAGCCGAGTCCCAGAGGCGACTCCAAGATAAGCCGAGTCCCAGAGGCGACTCCAAGACGAGCTGAGTCCCAGAGGCGACTCCAAGACAAGCCGAGTCCCAAAGGCGACTCCAAGACGAGACGAGTCCCAGAGGCGGCTCCAAGATAAGCCGACTCCTGGTCGGCGACTTCCGGAGATGCCGGCTATAGGGAGTCGTCCTGCAACTCCAACCACCCTGCTAATTAAGGGCAGGCATGGCCAGAGTGCACCGTACCGACGGAGATCTCCATCCGGCGCGGCACTATTGCCATGCTGGCCCTGACATCAGCCCTCGGGGGCGGAGCCCTGTGCCCACGACGGCCTGTCTATACGACCCAGAGATGGCGGGTCCCACCAGTCAACGGGAGTACTGAAGACGGCAAGAGCGCCACGAGACGGACCCATTGGGAGTCGGCCGGCCCCTCCCACGGGCCCCACACGCCATTAACCAGACACGACGGGGAATGGCAACAGTGATCGCCCGTTAGGCAGCGGCACTGTTGCCATGACCCCATGACCAAGCCAGTGTCATTAGAAGCACGGCTATAGTAATCCGCAGCCGGCAAGACCCGCCCGCGGCGGACAAGGGCTGTCGGCCCCGTACCAGGCAGGTCGGCAGGGCCCACCAGTCGGCGGGCCCCAGTAGTCGGCAGGGAAGACGGCGACCTAAGAGACAGACGGCTGGGACCCGTGCCCAACCAGTTTTACCATTGTACCCCTGGCGGGTAGGCCTATATAAACCCCCTAGGGCACCCATGCAAAGTGTTGGAATCCATTAGCACTAGACCAGATCATATAGGGAGGAGAGAGCTAGTCTTGCCTTCTCCTACCTCCAGAAACAGCTCAAGGAGCGACCTTGTACTCACTTTGCCTTAGTGACCATGCGGAGACCCCGCAGAGCAGCAGTAGGGGTGTTATCTCCTCGGAGAGCCCTGAAGCTGGGTAAGATCCGCCGATGTGCATGTCTTCGCCTCATCCCGTTTCCAGGCACCGGCGACGTTCTACTCGCCCCCACCATGATAAGCCATCCTTTGGAATATTTCGCACCCAACACCCGACATTTGGCGCCCACCATGGGGCGAGGAGCACCGTCGTCCGGGGATCTGTTCTGGACGGGAACCCTTTTCCTGCCTGGCGAGCGCAGCCAGCCAGGATCGCCAGACGGAGTTTGCATCGACACGCTGCACGGCGCTGAGGCCTCCTGCGCAGCCAGCTGCCTCGCCGAACTTGTCGGCGAGGTTCGCCTCTCCGACGAGCCTGCATCCCACGCAGGCACGGGCAGCTTCGAGAACCTCCTCGCGGGCCTCCTCGACCAACTCCACGTCACCGGCGATCCTGCCGTGGACTTGGAGTCCGTAGGCTCCACCGACCCGATGCTGACCGACTCCGACGCCGCGTCACTCGACGCGTTCCCCACCAATGTGGTGGTCTACGACGAGCCCCTCCCTCACGAGGAGAGCGGCGGAAGCGCCGTCACGGAGGTGCTCGTCATCAGTCATGGCGAGCGCTCCGGCGAGGGAGCTCATGACCCACTCGACGCAGCTCTGCAAGACCTGACCGTGCCTATTCCAGAAGACACTGACGCCGAGACGCTGGAGGCGCGACGCCTTTAGATCATCGAAGGCGCGAAGAAGCTGGCAAGCATGAGGCGCTTGTCAAAAGCCTATCAGCGTGACATGGATCGCGCTGTGGGCGGCTCGCCGGCTCCGACTGGGCCTGGCCTCCTATGCGCGGTCCAGCAGCGCGGTGTGGCCATCGCCCACCTATTCAGGGCCAATCGCCCCATGTACGCCACGCCTATGGAGAACATCCGCGCCGCCCAGACGGCGACCAACGAGCTGAAGAACTTTGAAGGCGAAGATGACGGAGCGAGTCCAGCAGCCCCTCGACGCGGCTGCCGTGCAGAATGCAGCCGGTGGCCGCACAGAGGCACCGCGGCAACCAAACGACGACCTGCCTCCCCGCCGAGATCAAAGCGCGACGTCTCGGACGCCGACTGGCGGAGTCCACGGAAGAAAAGACAAAGAGCCGGCTGTCAGCCACAGTTGGACTCGCATCACCATCGAGCGTGACCAAGACAGCCGCCCAAGAGCAGTGGAACGGCAAGGCGACTACCTTCCTCCCCCAGCACGAAGAGAAAGACGAGCCTCCCCGCCGCCCGTTGAGCATCCGACTCTCGGTGGCCGCCTTGGCCGCCGAGAGGGAGTCGGAGAGAACGACGCCCGCCACCGGATCGACGGACTCCACTGATCTCTGGCGCTGGAAGAAGAAGACGAGTTGGGTCCACCCTGCTTCGGACCTCGCATCCGAGACGAGCCCTTCCCCAAAGGGTTCAGGCTCCCCCGAGACACGCCCAAGTATACCGGCTCTGTGAAGCCGGAAGACTGGCTAGTTGACTACTCCACGGCCGTCAACATAGCGAATGGCAACAAGCGAGTTGCCATGAAGTATGTTCCACTCATGCTCCAGGGCACAGCCCGGACGTGGTTGAACAACGTGAAGCCCCGCAGCATCAACAGCTGGGTCGACTTCACCGAAGCCTTCCTCCGCAACTTCACAAGCACGTACAAGCGACCTCCCAAGCCTCATCAGGTTTCCCTGTGCGTGCAAGGCCCCGACGAGTCAACGCGCGACTACCTCACGCGCTGGGCCGAGCTTCGGAACTCCTGCGAGGGCGTGCACGAGGTGCAGGCTATCGAGTACTTCACCGCCGGGTGCAGAGAAGGCACCCTCCTCAAGCAGAAGCTCCTCTGCGACGAGCCGGACACCCTCGATGAGCTGTTGATCATAGCAGACAAGTACGCTCACGGCCGACTCTCCATGAAGACGGAGATCCAAGTTAGTGCGACTGGCAAAACAGCCCCTCAGGCTCCCAGAACTCCGGCTGGAGACGCTAGTCGGCGACAACAACAGAACGATAACAAGCGCAAGGCCTCACAGCCGACTTCCAGCAGTCGGCAGGTTGCGACATTCAAAGACCAACAGCCGGAGGGGCAGCCTCCGACCAAGCGACAGAAAGGCGGCAAGTCCAACTGGTTGCCGGCCTTCTCTTACGAGCAGACTCTAGACGGTCCCTGCAAGTTCCACAGCGGCGCGAAGCTGTCAAATCATACCACTCGAAAGTGCCACTGGCTCACCAGAATCGCCAAGGGAGACGGCCTCCTCCCTCCCTCGCCTGCTGGGCCGCCGCCTCCACCGCCACTCCAGCAGCTGGCTGCCAGGCCAGTCGGTGCAGTACGAGATGAGTATCCAGAAGAGCACGGAGCCTATGTGGTGTTCAGCAGTGTGGCTGATGATCGACGCAGCAGGCGGCTGCAGCAGCAAGAAGTAAATGCAATAGCATCAGATACCCTAGAGTTTATGCATTGGTCCGAGAAGCCTGTCAGCTGGAGCAGAGCTAATCACCCAGAGATGATGCCGAATCCAGGCTCCTACACCCTTGTTTTGAGTGCCATCTTAGCCACAGATAGGCGGGCCGCTCACTTCTCGCGAGTGCTGATAGACGGAGGCAGTAGCATCAACATCCTATACGAGGATACCATGGAGAAGTTAGGAATCAAGCAAAGACAGCTTCAGAGCAGCCGGACGGTGTTCCACGGCATTGTACCTGGCCTTTCCTGCTCACCAATCGGCAAGATCCTGATAGACGTCCTCTTTGGAGACAAAGATCATTTCCACCGACAGCCATTTTGGTTTGAAGTGGTGGACCTCGAAAGCCCGTACCACGCGTTGCTTGGCCGACCTGCTTTGGCCAAGTTCATGGCGGTCCCCCACTACGCCTACCTCAAGATGAAGATGCCGAGTTCTAAGGGAATTCTGACCATAGCCGGCGACTACAGAAAGTCGTCCGCTTGCACGGCTGAGAGCAGTCGGCTGGCCGAGTCCCTGGTGATCGCAGCTGAGAAGATACCCTTGGACCCGGAGCACCCAGAGAGGTACGCTGTCATAGGTCCCCTAAAGACAGCAAATAGGAAGGCGAGCTCGTCGATTTCCTCCGTGAGAATCGAGTCATCTTTGCATGGTCCCCTAAAGACATGCCAGGTGTACCGACGGAATTCGCCGAGCACAAGTTACATGTCTGACCTGATGTGAAGCCCGTCAGGCAGCCCTTGCATCGCCTGTCAGAAGAGAAGAGAAGAGTTGTTGGAGAGGAGATAGCCTGGCTCCTAGCAGCCGGCTTCATTATGGAAATGTTTTTTCCAGAATGGTTGGCAAACCCGGTCCTGGTGTTGAAGAAGAACAAGCAGTGGCGGATGTGTATTGACTACACAAGCCTCAACAAAGCTTGCCCCAAGGACCCATTTGCTCTGCCGAGAATTGATCCGGTGATAGACTCCACAGCCGGATGCGAGCTGTTGAGCTTCTTAGATGCATACTCAGGGTATCACCAGATCAAACTGAGCCCGGCAGACAGACTGAAGACTGCCTTTATCACGCCATTCGAAGCCTTCTGCTACCTGACCATGACGTTCGGCTTAAGGAATGCCGACGCAACCTTTCAGCGTTGCATGCAGAAGTGCCTCCTCAAGCAACTCGACAGAAACGCCCACGTCTATGTGGATGATGTAGTGGTGAAGACGGAAAAGAGTGGGACGCTGATGGAAGACCTCAAAGAAACCTTTGAGAACCTGCACCGATTCCAGATCAAGCTCAACCCTGAGAAGTGCGTCTTCGGAGTATCAGCCGGCCAACTCCTTGGCTTCCTGGTCTCTGAACGCGGCATAGAGTGCAACCCTGTGAAGATCAAGGCCATCGAGAGGATGGAGGTACCCAGCCGACTGCTAGATGTGCAGAAGTTCACCGGCTGTTTGGCGTCCATCAAACGATTCATCAGTCAGCTGGGCGAGAAGGCTCTCCCTTTGTACCAGATGATGAAGAAGACCACCTTTTTCGAGTGGAACCACAAGGCGGATGAAGCATTTCTCCAGCTGAAGAAGATGTTGACTACTCCCCCTATGCTGGCGGCTCCGACTCCTAAAGAGCCCATTCTCCTATACATTGCCGCCACCAGCCGGGTAGTCAGCACAGTCATTGTAGTCGAGCGCAAGAAGGAAGGCAAGGCGCTCCCTGTCCAGAGACCGGTATATTACCTGAGCGAGGTACTATCGACCTCCAAGAAGAACTACCCCCACTACCAGAAGATGTGCTACGGCGTGCACTTTGCCGCCAAGAAGTTGAAGCCTTACTTTCAAGAGCATCCAATCACTGTGGTTTGCACAGCCCGCTGACCGAGATCATTGGGAGCCGAGATGCTTCTGGCCGAGTGGCCAAATGAGCCATAGAGTTGGCTCCCTACACCATCTACTACCAGCCCCGCACCGCCATCAAGTCACAAGCACTGGCCGACTTCCTCGTCGACTGGGCCGAGACCCAGTACCTGCCGCCAGCGCCCGACTCCACCCATTGGCGGATGCATTTCGACGGTTCCAAGATGCGCACCGGCTTGGGAGCCGGCGTCGTCCTCACCTCCCCTAAAGGAGACAAGCTCAAGTATGTGTTGCAGATCCATTTCACCGCCTCCAACAACGTCGCCGAATACGAGGCGCTCATTCACGGGCTCCGGCTTGCCAAAGAACTCGGCATTCGCCGGATCCTGTACTATGGTGACTCCGATTTGGTGGTCTAGCAGTCATCTGGCGACTGGGACGCCAAAGATGCAAACATGGCGAGCTACCGCTTCCGGGTGCAGCAACTCAGCAGATACTTCGAGGGGTGCGAGTTCCTTCACGTGCCAAGAAATGACAACGACCAAGAAGACGCCTTGGCATGAGTCGGCTCCACACACCAATTGATACCATCCGGCGTCGCTCTTTAACGCCTCCTCAAGCCGTCTATCAAGCCTTCACCGGAATCAGCCTCCATCTTTGTGCCAGCTCCCCCCGAGGAAGTCGGATCCGACTCAAGAGTCCCAATAGACGGCACGAGAATTCTTATAGATGGCTCCAAGAAAATCGCAGTCGAAGCCGGCCCGGGGACTCCAGAACTTGGCCCGGGGACTGCGGCAACCAGTCCGAAGACTCCGGAGCTCGGCTCGGGGACTGTGTCAGTCGGCCCAGGTACTGCGTCAGTCAGCCCGGGGACTTCAGCGATCCAACAAGCGGCCGCGGACTCTAGCCCGCCGCCTCCCAGCCTAGCCTCCCTCGTCCAAGTCACACTGGTGGCAATCGAAGAAGTAGCAGCACCCTCATGGGCACAACCCATCCTCAAGTTTCTAGTGAGCAAAGAGTTGCCAACCGATGAAATCTTGGCTCGGCAAGTGCAACGCCGAGCGGCAGCCTACACCATAATCAACAGAGAGCTGGTCAGGCACAGCGTCACGGGTGTCTACCAGCGCTGCGTTGAGCCAGAGCAAGGCCAAGAAATTCTCAGAGACATCCATCAAGGAGAGTGCGGCCACCATGCGGCTTCAAGAGCACTCATTGCCAAAGCCTTTCGGCACGGTTTCTTCTAGCCAACTGCCCTAGAAGAGGCCAAGGAATTAGTCCAAAAATGCAAGGGGTGCCAGAAGTTCCGCTCCAAGCCGCTTCAGCCGGCTTTTGCACTCAAGACCATCCCCATCGCCTGGCCCTTTGCGGTTTGGGGCCTGGATATGGTGGGACCATTCAAGACGGCACGAGGCGGCCTAACGCACTTACTTGTCGCGGTGGACAAGTTCACCAAGTGGATAGAAGTAAAGCCCATTAAGAAGTTGAATGGTCCGACTGTAGTGACTTTCATCGCCGACATCACAGTTCGGTACGGCATACCGCAGCATCATCACCGATAATGGCACAAATTTTGCCAAAGGCGCCTTGGCCCGTTTCTGTGTGAAGCAGGTCATCCGACTGGACTTAGCGTCAGTTGCCCACACGCAGTCAAACGGCCAGGTGGAGCGAGCGAACGGCCTCATCCTATCTGGCATCAAGCCTCGACTGGTAGAACCACTTGAGCGTTCGACCGGCTGTTGGCTTGAGGAGCTACCAGCCGTCCTCTGGAGTCTGCGCACGACTCCAAACAAGTCAACCGGCTTCACGGCTTTCTTCCTTGTCTACGGTGCTGAAGCTGTCATCCCGACGGACATAGAGTTTGACTCTCCGCGAGTCACCATGTACACCGAGGAGGAAGCACAAGAAGCACGTCAAGACGGCATCGATCTGCTGGAAGAGGGCCGGCTGTTGGCACTCAGCCGATCCAGCATCTACCAGCAGAGCCTGCGCCGATACTACAACAGGAAGGTCAGGCCGAGATCTTTCCAAGAGGGCGACCTTGCGCTCCAACTGATTCAGCGAACAGCCGGCCAGCACAAGCTGTCGGCGCCTTGGGAAGGCCCCTTCATCATTAGCAAAGTGCTGGGCAACGACTCCTACTACCTAATCGACGCCCAGAAGCCCCGAGCACACAAGAGGGACGACTCCGGCAAAGAGTCGGAACGACCATGGAACGCAAATCTTCTCCGAAGGTTTTACAGTTGATGAAGTATATACCACGCTATCCTTTGTATTAAAGTACCGAGACTTTGGGGTCCCCTGAGACGAGCTCGGGGACTGCCCTTTTTGTTATCTGTATGATAAGAATTATGCCTTCGAGTATGCAACTCTTTGTTATGCCGCTTGGCATCGGGTTCGACTAGTTGGCCCAGGGACTCGCCGTCTTGCGCTATGAAATGCTTCCTGTAGTCGGACAAGTAGTGTGCGGCGCTTAAGCCGTCTCCTGTCAGAAGCCGCAGCTTGTAGAGCGACTGTTGGTGGGCAGAGAGTAAGGAAGAATGAGCGCCCACACGAAAAATGGCTAAGGACTCAAAGCATAAGCATAGCCCAAGCCGGCTTCCAGCCTCTCTTCACAGAGCCGACCCTTGAATGGTCGGCTTGCCGCCTTCTATCCAACTTGTTAAAAGACTCTAAAAAAGGCCAAGTACTTGCCTTCCCTAAGGTAGCCACGCAGTTGACCCAGCGACAGTCTGCAGAGCGGTTGTCCGTCTGGCAAGGCGGCGACTGAGGGAAGGCGGCAAAGGAAAAAGCCAAAAAGAGCAATGAGCAAGGAAAGATAGAATTCGGATAAATATTTACATAACATAGGCCCTTGGCCAAGTTCAAAATACACCCCGCGGGAGGAATTGTGCAAGTTAACAAGTTCTTTCGAAGACTACTAAAGCAGATAAAATAAAGGCAAGATGGCAGCCTAAGAAGCGGCAGACGGGTTCGGAGGGTCGGAGGAGACGGCGGTGTCGGGTGCCGAGGTAGCCGGCTGGGCAGTCTCGGCTTGATCGTCTCCAACGCCAGCCGGCCCGGTCGGACGCGGCTCATTGCTGGAGCTGAAGCTGGAGCTGGTCGCCTGCTCCATCTTCTGGCGCCTCCGTCTCGCCTCCGTCCTCTGCCTCGTCTTCCTCCTCGGCGCTGGAGCCGATCACCTCCGCCGAGTCCTCGTCGTAGTCCGGGTTCATCCTGAACCACTCCGACGGCACCTGCTCGCCGTTTGCGGCCCACTCAGGGACGAAGACGCTGGTGTCTGTGTAATCAGCAATCGCCACCCCACGCTCAACGAGAACGCCTTCCACAGCCACCAGCTCTGCTGGGCCTCTAACCGGAATGCGGCCATCCGGTCCAGGTCCAGCCCCGGATACCAAGCCTTGATGAATTCCAAGGCCCGGCGCGCTCCAGCCCGGGCCTAGGAACCCTCCAAGCCTCAAGACGGCCAGCTGCGACCTCCAGCCTGTCGGCAGTCCGACTGGGAGTGCGTAGAGCCGGCATGTCTGGCCACAGGGCGGCAATCGCCTGGGCCCCGGCACGTTGAAGCCGGTGCAGCAACTGATGGGCCGGCCCCAGATGAGTCTCGATGCTGAGGAGCTGCTCGTCGATGGTCAGGGGGGCGTTGGCGGCGATCTCCGCACCATTTGCCCTCCGCGCCTCGCGATTAGCCTCGATGGCTCGAGTGACCGCCTGCGAGTGGCCAGGGAAGAAGTCTGCCAAAACAAAAAAGAAGCAAGACAAAGAGTCAGGAGTCGGCCTGACTTACAGTTAGCTGCTCAAAGAAAGAAAGCAAAGAAACTCACCGTCGATGATGTCTACGATCTCATGGAAGTCGAAGGTCAGCATCGCCTCCTTGTCAGTCCAGGAGGAGCGCTCGCTTTCGAACTCGGCCAAGAGAGCAGTCTCTCTCTTCTCTGCCTCGTCCTGCGCCGCCTTAAGCAGCTCCTTCTGCTCCGCCAGCTGCACGGCCAGCAGGTCACGCTCCATGGCGAGCTTGCTGCACTCCTCCTCCTTGGCGCGTAGGGCGGTGCTGGCTTCGCCCAACCGTTGCTGAAGAGAGGCATTGGCCTCTGAAGAATGAATGGAAAAGGACGTTAAGTCATAAACAAAGAAGGTCGCCGGGAAGATCCGGCCCGACTGCTCAGCAGTCGGCCCGAATCTCGAGGACTAAAGCCCGCGAGTGCGCCAGCGTGCCCCCGCGAAAAGGAGAAAGGACTCACTCCGGCTCTCCGACAAGTCGGCAGTCCGCTTCCCCAGTTGCTCAACATTGTGGTTGAAGGTAGTGACGCGGTGGTTGTGATACTCCTGTGATAAACAATCAGACAAAGGTGAATATTCGGAACTCACCAGCTGGAGTTCCGGGCCGCCTGCGCAGAAGCCGGTCCGAAACTCGGGGACTAAACCCAGTGGGTGCGCTGGCGCACCCCCACAGAGAAGAACGAGAAAAAACAAAGTCAAAGAAGAAAGCATACCCGGATAGCTCCTCGCGACGCCAGATGCGCCTTGGTGCAGCTCTAGATGGCGTCGCCTTCAACTCCCAGCTTCGCCTGGACATCTAGGAGCGCCTCGTTCAGCGGGCCGTTGCCGCCTCCTCGCACCCACCCAACGGGCGCGGCACTCGTCGCCTCGGCGTCTGGGATGGCCGAGTTGGCGGCACTGGTCTCCAAGGGCCGTGGCGCCGAAATCGCCTTCTCAAGGCGGCGGCGCACTGGCGAGGCGACTTGAAGGAGCAGCTTCGCCACGGCCTCGTCTTCAGTTGGCGGCACCGGCGGGCCTCCCGGCTGCTTGCCATGCGCACTCCCAGACGGCGGTGGAGGCGGTGGTGGCGGCGCGGCCGTGTCTGATGTGGAGGCTTCGCCACCGTCCTTCTCCATGATGGGGTTCTCCCCGCCGGCTTCCCTAGTCTGCCCCGTGAACTCCGGGGGCGGCGGTGCGGAGTTCAGCGGGATGATGAGTAATGCTGACTGGCGGTGCGTGGTCTCCTCAGCTTGCCGTCTTGCTGCGATGGTGGCTTCGGCCTCCTCCAGTTTCTTCTGGGTGGAGGCCACCGCTTTCTTGGCCTCCGCCTTCTCCAGGCAGTCAGCCTCCTCCTTGTCGCGCTTCTCCCGCGCGTTTCGCTCCGTCGCCTCCCGGAGATCGGCGGCGGGGTCAATCCGCTGAGTGTTGGCGGACGTATCGGCCGACCCCATGACGGAGGGGACGGTGACCCTCTCAAGGGAAAGGGGGGCCCTGAAGCAAAGAAGGAATATAAAAGACTCGGAAAAGATTCATCAAAAGAAAACAAGACGAAGACAGAAAACACTTACGCAGAGACTAGTGGCGGCTTCTTTACATCCTTGCAGAAGCGGTTGGCCTTCGCGACCGCCTCCTCCCGCTTGGTCGCGGCGGCCGCCCCCTTGAGCTTCTTCGTCCGGCCGCCGAGAGAACTCGGCCCGGCCCGGCGCCTCTTCGCGCTAACTTGACCGGCCAAGCCGGCGGAGGAACTCGCGCCTGGATGGCTGGCTTTCGACTGGTGGCGCGGGGCGACTTCCCCTTCGGCGTCGTCCTCGAGCCAGTCGGCGAAGGTGGCCGAGGGCCTGAGGCCGTCTCCTGCTCCTCCTCCTCCTCCGCCTTCGGTGTCGGCCTCCATCGCCGCCGCCCCTAAGTCGGGGTCGTCAATGTCGCTCTCTACTCGATCAGGGACGAACTCACGGGGCGGTCCCATGGCGCCGGCCGAAGGCTGTATGAGGGGGTTCTGACTCGAAGGAACCAAAAGAAATCAGAAGTCAGACTCAGCTTCAAAAGAAAATAGAGGAACAAGAAAGATGACTTACCACAGGCAGGGGGTTGGCGCGTGAGTACGGCTCTTTGCCGAACTGCCAATCCGCTGCAAGCTCGTAGTTCGCGATGTGGTTCACCATGTTTGCCACCTCCGCGTGGGGCATGTCCCTGGTGCACATCCGACTCGGGTCACGGTGGTCGCTCATCTGACTGATCAAATGAGGTCGGCCTTGGAGAGGGAGGACTCGGCGCGCCACGAAAGCGGCCAGCATGTCGGCCCCGACCAAGCCCTTCGACTGTGTCAGCACTCGGAGTCGCGCCACGGCGGCAGCACCCGCGGGAGTCAGCGTCTTGACCTGGTGGGACCAGTTGGGAAGCCTTCCAGCTGGCGCGCTGGCTTCGTAGGGCGGCAGATTGACCCAGTCGCCTTCTGGGGCGACGTTCTTCACGTAGAAGTAAGAACGCTGCCACATCTTCAGCGACTTGATCAGCGGGATGGAGGGAAATGGATTGTCAGCTGTCGACCTTCGCATTGTGATGAAGGCGTCGCACTGGGCCGGCACGCCGGCGATGTGCGTGCCGAGCTTGGACTGGAAGAATTCTCCCCACAGCTCGATGGTGGGGAGAATGCCGAGGAAGCCCTCGCACAGGGTGGCGAAGGCGGCCAGCAGCACCACCGTGTTTGGAGTAAGGTGGTGCGGCTGGAGCCTGTTGAACTCCAAGAAGGAGCAGAAGTAACTGCTCGCCGGTAGCCCCAGGCCGCGCATGAGGTGCGAGCGGAATATGACCCGCTCACCCTCCTCCGGCGCCGGCCTTATCTCCCTCACCGCTGCAGCACGGGCTCGCACCAGGTTCGTGCCGGGGAGCCAACGCGTCTTGCGGAGGAGCTCGATGAGGTCGTCGTCCACCTCGGAGCCGTCCCACACGCCGGAGCGCACGACAGGAGCCGCGGCGGCAGAGGAAGAGCTCATTACTGCGGGCGCGGCGTGGTTTGAGGGGACGGCGGCAAGAGGAAGCAAGAGAAGGCGGGGGAGCAGGGAAGAATGGGCACACGTGCTTCGCCGTCCCGCTCCCCCCGCCTACTTATAGGCCCATAGGCTGAGAAGCCGATGGGGCGGGCGTGGGATTAACTGTGCATGGGACCCCACGCCCCCCACAATTTACCCCACAAAGTTACCGCGCACAGTAATGACGCGGGAAACCCAACCGTCCGCACGGCCGCAATGGATCCTTTCGCATGCCGAGGCGAGATAGTGGCGGGCCCCGCCTGACGGCCTGTCCCGTCGCGCGCGTGGGTAGGCAGACTGTCCCTGCCATGTGGCGCCGCGCGACGGGCCCGTGGTGGGCAACCGCGGGAAGCGTATCAGGCACGCCGCCTGGTTCCCGCCGCGACTTTCAAACTCCTTAGGGGGCAGGACGGCCCTCTACGAGTCCGACTCCAGATAGTCGGCATGAAGGAAGATGACAAGCGAGGCCTGAATTCCACCACGAGAAGAATGAAACTGTTAAGGCCCACGACATGTCACCCTTGGAGCCTCACCAGCTTCGGGGACTACTGTCGGAGTAATAGGCCACGGGTAGGCTAACCCGAGTCCCAGAACCTTTCAAAACATCGGGGCAGGCTGCGCCCCTTGAGTCCCAGAGGCGACTCCAAGATAAGCCGAGTCCCAGAGGCGACTCCAAGATAAGCCGAGTCCCAGAGGCGACTCCAAGATAAGCCGAGTCCCAGAGGGGACTCCAAGACGAGCCGAGTCCCAGAGGCGACTCCAAGACAAGCCGAGTCCCAGAGGCGACTCCAAGATGAGCCGAGTCCTAGAGGCGACTCCAAGATAAGCCGACTCCTGGCCGGTGACTTCCGGAGAGGCCGGCTATAGGGAGGCGGCCTGCAACTCCAACCACCCTTCTAATTAAGGGCAGGCATGGCCACAGTGTGCCGTACCGACGGAGATCTCCGTCCGGCGCGGCACTGTTGCCATGCCGACCCTGACATCAGCCCTCGGGGGCGGAGCCCTGTGCCCACGACGGCATGTCTGTACGACCCAGAGACGGCGGGTCCCACCAGTCAACAGGAGTACTGAAGATGGCAAGAGAGCCACGAGACGGACCCGTTGGGAGTCGGCCCCAGGGAGTCAGCTGGCCCCTCCCACGGGCCCCACACGCCATTAGCCAGACACGACGGGGAATGGCAACTGTGATCGCCCGTCAGGCGGCGGCACTGTTGCCATGACCCCATGACCAAGCCAGTGTCATTAGAAGCACGGCTACAGTAATCCGCAGCCAGCAAGACCCGCCCGCGGCGGACAAGGGCTGTCGGCCTCGTACTAGGCAGGTCGGCGGGACCCACCAGTCGGCGGGCCCTAGTAGTCAGCGGGTAAGACGGCGGCCTGAGATACAGACGGCTGGGACCCGCGCCCAGCCGGTTTTACCATTGTACCGCTAGGGGGTAGGCCTATATAAACCCCCCAGGGCACCCATGCAAAGGGTTGGAATCCATTAGCAAAGCCTTGCCTTCTCCTACCTCCAGAAACAGCTCAAGGAGTGACCTTGTACTCACTTTGCCTTAGTGACCATGCAGAGACCCCCACAGAGCAGCAGTAGGGGTGTTATCTCCTCGGAGAGCGCTGAAGCTGGGTAAGATCCGCCGGCGTGCATGTCTTCGCCTCATCCCGTTTCCAGGCACCGGCGACGTTCTACTCGCCCTCACCATGATAAGCCATCCTTTGGCATATGTCGAACCCAACCCCCGACACCGCCCCTGACTAATCCCACTGCTGGCCAGGCCCTGCAGCGACGGTAGCCTCACACCGCAGCCAAACCAGTCTCGTGGGCCCCCTGTCTCGTGGGCCCCCTGCTGCTCCACCGACCTCAACTCCAACTCTATATATTCCGTTTCATGGAGAGAAAAATCAGAGAGAATATTTCATCATGTTTTACGATATGGAGCCGCCGCCAAGCCCTAATCTCTCTCGGGAGGGCTGATCTAGAGTCCATTGGGGGCTCAGGAGAGGGGGATTCGTCGCCGTCGTCATCATCAACTATCCTCCATCACCAATTTCATGATGCTCACCGCCGTGCGGGATTAATTCCATCGTAGGCTTGCTGGACGGTGATGGATTGGATGAGATTTACCATGTAATCAAGTTAGTTTTGTTGGGGTTTGATCCCTAGTATCCACTATGTTCTGAGATTGATGTTGTTATGACTTTGCTATGCTTAATGCTTGTCACTAGGGCCCGAGTGCCATGATTTCAGATCTGAACCTATTATGTTTTAATGAATATATGTGAGTTCTTGATCCTATCTTGCAAGTCTATAGTCACCTATTACGTGTTATGATCCGACAACCCCAAAGTGACAATAATCGGGATATTTCTTGGTGATGACCATAGTTTGAGGAGTTTATGTACTCACTATGGGCTAATGCTTTGTTCCGATTCTCTATTAAAAGGAGGCCTTAATATCCCTTAGTTTCCACTAGGATCCCGCTGCCACAGGAGGGTAGGACAAAAGATGTCATGCAAGTTCTTTTCCATAAGCACGTATGACTATATTCGGAATACATGCCTGTTGGGGAACGTTGCAGAAAATTAAAAATTTTCCTACGGTTTCACCAAGATCCATCTATGAGTTCATCTAAGCAACGAGTCAAGGGAGAGAGTTTGCATCTACATACCACTTGTAGATCGCATGGGGAAGCTTGCAAGGTGATGATGTAGTCGTACTCGACGTGATTCGAATCACCGATGACCAAGTGCTGAACAGACAGCACCTCCGCGTTCAACACACGTACGGGACGGGAGACGTCTCCTCCTTCTTGATCTAGCAAGGGGGAAGGAGAGGTTGAGGAAGACAGCTCCACTGGCAGCACGACGGCGTGGTGATGGTGGAGAGGCAGTACTCCGACAGGGCTTCGCCAAGCACACAACGGAGGAGGAGAGGTGTTGGGGAGGGGAGGGCTGCGCCTTGGAGGGTGGTTCGGCTGCTCTCCCCTCACCCCTCTATTTATAAGGGGAAGGGAGAAGGGGGCCGGCCCCCTAGAACCCATCTAGGGGGGGGGGGTGCGGCGGCCTAGGGGAGAGGGGAGAGGGTGGCTTGCCCCCCAAGTCAAGGGGGGGCGCCCCCTCTAGGGTTCCCCCTCAACCCTAGGAGCATGGGCCCAAGGGAGGGGGGTGCGGCCAGCCCACCAGGGGCTGGCTCCCTGCCCCACGCAGCCCATGTGGCCCCCCGGGAGGGGTGGCCCCTCCCGGTGGACCCCTGGAACCCTTCCAGTGGCCCCGGTACAATACCGGTATGACCCCGAAACTTCCCGGTGTCCGTTTGACAACTTCCCATATATAAATCTTTACCTCCGGACCATTCCGGATCTCCTCGTGACGTCCAGGATCCCATCCGGGACTCCGAACAACATTCGGTAGTCTCATACTAGTCTTCCTAATAACCCTAGCGTCACCGAACCTTAAGTGTGTAGACCCTACGGGTTCGGGAGACATGCAGACATGACCGAGACGCTCTCAGTCAATAACCAACAGCGGGATCTGGATACCCATGATGGCTCCCACATGCTCCTCGATGTTGTCATCGGATGAACCACTATGTCGAGGATTCGATCAAACCCTGTATGCAATTCCCTTTGTCAATCGGTACGTTACTTGCCCGAGACTCGATCGTCGGTATCCCAATACCTTGTTCAGTCTCGTTACCGGCAAGTCACTTTACTCGTACCGTAATGCATGATCCCGTGTCCAACACCTTGGTCACATTGAGCTCATAATGATGATGCATTACCGAGTGGGCCCAGAGATACCTCTCCGTCATACGGAGTGACAAATCCCAGTCTCGATCCGTGTCAACCCAACAGCTAATTTCGGAGATACCTGTAATGCACCTTTATAGTCACCCAGTTACGTTGTGACGTTTGATACACCCAAGGCACTCTTACGGTATCCGGGAGTTACACGATCTCATGGTCTAAGGAAGAGATACTTGACATTGGCAAAGCTCTAGCAAAACGAACTACACGATCTTTTATGCTATGCTTAGGATTGGGTCTTGTCCATCACATCATTCTCCTAATGATGTGATCCCGTTATCAACGACATCCAATGTCCATAGTCAGGAAACCACGACTATCTGTTGATCACAACGAGCTGGTCAACTAGAGGCTCACCAGGGACATATTGTGGTCTAAGTATTCGCTCGTGTATTATGATTTCCGGATAATACAATTATAGCATGAATAAAAGACATTTATCATGAACATTGAAATATAATAATACTTTTATTATTGCCTCTAGGGCATATTTCCAACAGTCTCCCACTTGCACTAGAGTCACCAATCTAGTTACATTGTGATGAATCGAACACCCATAGAGTTCTGGTGTTGATCATGTTTTGCACGCGAGAGAGGTTTAGTCAGTGGATCTGCGACATTCAGATCCGTGTGCACTTTGCAAATCTCTATGTCTCCATCTTGAACATTTTCACGGATGGAGTTGAAACGATGCTTGATGTGCCTGGTCTTCTTGTGAAACCTGGGCTCCTTGGCGAGGGCAATAGCTCCAGTGTTGTCACAGAAGAGTTTGATCGGCCCCGACGCATTGGGTATGACTCCTAGGTCGGTGATGAACTCCTTCACCCAAATCGCTTCATGCGCTGCCTCCGAGGCTGCCATGTACTCCGCTTCACACGTAGATCCCGCCACGACGCTCTGCTTGCAGCTGCACCAGCTTACTGCTCCACCATTCAACATATACACGTATCCGGTTTGTGACTTAGAGTCATCCAGATCTGAGTCGAAGCTAGCGTCGATGTAACCCTTTACGACGAGCTCTTTGTCTCCTCCATAAACGAGAAACATGTCCTTCGTCCTTTTCAGGTACTTCAGGATATTCTTGACCGCTGTCCAGTGTTCCTTGCCGGGATTACTTTGGTATCTTGCTACCAAACTTACGGCAAGGTTTACATCGGGTCTGGTACACAGCATGGCATACATAATAGATCCTATGGCTGAAGCATAGGGGATGACACTCATCTCTTCTTTATCTTTTGCCGTGGTCGGTGACTGAGCCGAGCTCAATCTCACACCTTGTAACACAGGCAAGAACCCCTTCTTGGACTGATCCATTTTGAACCTCTTCAAAATCTTATCAAGGTATGTGCTTTGTGAAAGACCTATGAGGCGTCTCGATCTATCTCTATAGATCTTGATGCCTAATATATAAGCAGCTTCTCCAAGGTCCTTCATTGAAAAACACTTATTCAAGTAGGCCTTAATGCTGTCCAGAAATTCTATATTATTTCCCATCAAGAGTATGTCATCTACATATAATATGAGAAATGCTACAGAGCTCCCACTCACTTTCTTGTAAACGCAGGCTTCTCCATAAGTCTGCATAAACCCAAACGCTTTGATCATCTCATCAAAGCGAATGTTCCAACTCCGAGATGCTTGCACCAGTCCATAAATGGATCGCTGGAGCTTGCATACTTTGTTAGCGTTCCGAGGATCGACAAAACCTTCCGGCTGCATCATATACAGTTCTTCCTTAAGATGTCCGTTAAGAAATGCCGTTTTGACGTCCATTTGCCATATCTCATAATCATAGTATGCGGCAATTGCTAACATGATTCGGACGGACTTCAGCTTCGCTACGGGAGAGAAAGTCTCGTCGTAGTCAATCCCTTGAACTTGTCGATAACCCTTAGCGACAAGTCAAGCCTTATAGATGGTAACATTACCATCCGCGTCCGTCTTCTTCTTAAAGATCCATTTGTTTTCTATCGCTCGCCGATCATTGGGCAAGTCTGTCAAAGTCCATACTTTGTTTTCATACATGGATTCTATCTCGGATTTCATGGCTTCAAGCCATTTGTTGGAATCCGGGCCCGCCATCGCTTCTTCATAGTTCGAAGGTTCATTGTTGTCTAACAACATGATTTCCAGGACAGGGTTGCCGTACCACTCTGGTGCGGAATGTGTCCTTGTGGACCTACGAAGTTCAGCAGCAACTTGATCCGAAGTACCTTGATCATCATCATTGTTTTCCTCTTCAGTTGGTGTGGGCATCACAGGAACGGTTTCCTGTGCTGCGCCACTTTCCCGCTCAAGAGGTAGTACTTCATCGAGTTCTACTTTCCTCCCACTTACTTCTTTCGAGAGAAACTCTTTTTCCAGAAAGCATCCGTTCTTGGCAACAAAGATCTTGCCTTCGGATCTTAAGTAGAAGGTATACCCTACAGTTTCCTTAGGGTATCCTATGAATACGCATTTTTCCGACTTGGGTTCGAGCTTTTCAGGTTGAAGTTTCTTGACATAAGCATCGCATCCCCAAACTTTTAGAAACGACAGCTTAGGTTTCTTTCCAAACCATAATTCATACGGTGTCGTCTCAACGGATTTAGACGGTGCCCTATTTAAAGTGAATGCAGCTGTCTCTAGATCGTATCCCCAAAATGATAGCGGTAAATCGGTAAGAGACATCATAGACCGCACCATATCCAATAGGGTGCGATTACGACGTTCAGACACACTGTTTCACTGAGGTGTTCCAGGCGGCGTGAGTTGTGAAACGATTCCACATTTCCTTAGGTGTGTACCAAATTCGTGACTTAAGTATTCTCCTCCACGATCTGATCGTAAGAATTTTATCTTTCGGTCACGTTGATTCTCTACCTCATTCTGAAATTCCTTGAACTTTTCAAAGGTCTCAGACTTGTGTTTCATTAAGTAGACATAGCCATATCTCCTCAAGTCATCAGTGAGAGTGAGAACATAACGATATCCTCCGCGAGCCTCAACGCTCATTGGACCGCACACATCGGTATGTATGATTTCCAACAAGTTGGTTGCTCACTCCATTTTTCCGGAGAACGGAGTCTTGGTCATTTTGCCCAAAAGGCATGGTTCGCACGTGTCAAACGATTCATAATCAAGAGACTCTAAAAGTCCATCGGCATGGAGCTTCTTCATGCGCTTGACACCAATGTGACCAAGGCGGCAGTGCCACAAGTATGTGGGACTATTGTTATCAACTTTAAATCTTTTGGCATCTACACTATGAACATGTGTAATATTACGCTCGAGATTCATTAAGAATAAACCATTGACCATCGGAGCATGACCATAAAACATATCTCTCATATAAATCGAACAACCATTATTCTCAGACTTAAATGAGTAGCCATCTCATATTAAACGATATCCAGATACAATGTTCATGCTCAAACTTGGCACTAAATAACAATTATTAAGGTTCAAAACTAATCCCGTAGGTAAATGTAGAGGCAGCGTGCCGACGGCGATCACATCGACTCTGGAACCATTCCCGACGCGCATCGTCACCTCGTCCTTCGCCAGTCTCCGTTTATTCCGCAGCTCCTGCTGTGAGTTACAAATATGAGCAACGGCACCGGTATCAAATACCCAGGAGTTACTACGAGTACTGGTAAGGTACACATCAATCACATGTATATCAAATATACCTTTGGTGTTGCCGGCCTTCTTATCCGCTAACTATTTGGGGCAGTTCCGCTTCCAGTGACCCTTCCCCTTGCAATAAAAGCACTCAGTCTCAAGCTTAGGTCCATTCTTTGACTTCTTCCCGGTAACTGGCTTACCAGGCGCGGCAACATCTTTGCCGTCCTTCTTGAAGTTCTTCTTACCCTTGCCCTTCTTGAACTTAGTGGTCTTATTGACCATCAACACTTGATGTTCTTTCTTGATTTCAGCCTCTGCTGACTTCAGCATCGAGAACACTTCAGGAATGGTCTTTTCCATCCCCTGCATGTTGTAGTACATCACAAAGCTCTTGTAGCTTGGTGGGAGCGACTGGAGGATTCTGTCAATGACCGCCTCATCTGGGAGGTTAATGTTCAGCTGGGTCATACGGTTGTGCAACCCAGACATCTTCAGGATGTGCTCACTGACAGAACTGTTTTCCTCCATCTTACAACTGTAGAACTTGTCGGAGACATCATATCTCTCGACCCGGGCATGAGCTTGAAAAACTAGTTTCAGCTCTTCGAACATCTCATATGCTCCGTGGTGCTCAAAACGCTTTTGGAGCCCCGGTTCTAAGCTGTAAAGCATGCCGCACTGAACGAGGGAGTAATCATCAGCACGAGACTGCCAAGCATTCATAATGTCTTGGTTCTCTGGGATGGGAGCGCCACCTAGCGGTCCTTCCAGGACATATTGTTTCCTGGCAGCTATGAGGATGATCCTCAGGTTCCGGACCCAGTCTGTATAGTTGCTGCCATCATCTTTCAGCTTGGTTTTCTCTAGGAACGCATTGAAGTTCATGTTGACATTAGCGTTGGCCATTGATCTACAAGACATATTTGCAAAGGTTTTAGACTAAGTTCATGATAATAAAGTTCTAATCAAATTATGAACTCCCACTTAGATTAGACATCCCTCTAGTCATCTAAGTGTTACACGATCCGAGTCGACTAGCCCGTGTCCGATCATCACGTGAGACGGACTAGTCATTGTCGGTGAACATTCTCATGTTGATCGTATCTTCCATACGATTCGTGTTCGACCTTTCGGTCTTCGTGTTCCGAGGCCATGTCTGCACATGCTAGGCTCGTCAAGTTAACCCTAAGTGTTTTCGCTGTGTAAAACTGTCTTACACCCGTTGTATGTGAACGTAAGAATCCATCACACCCGATCATCACGTGGTGCTTAGAAGCGATGAACTATAGCAACGGTGCACAGTTAGGGGAGAACACTTCTTGAAATTTTTGTAAGGGATCATCTTATTTACTACCGTCGTCCTAAGTAAACAAGATGCATAAACATAATAAACATCACATGCAATTATATAGTTGTGACATGATATGGCCAATATCATATAGCTCCATTGATCTTCATCTTCGGGGCTCCATGATCATCTTGTCACCGGCTTGACACCATGATCTCCATCATCATGATCTCCATCATCGTGTCTTCATGAAGTTGTCACGCCAACGACTACTTCTACTTCTATGACTAACGTTTAGCAATAAAGTAAAGTAGTTTACATGACGTTATTCAATGACACGCAGGTCATACAAAAAATAAAGACAACTCCTATGGCTCCTGCCGGTTGTCATACTCATCGACATGCAAGTCGTGAATCCTATTACAAAGAACATGATCTCATACATCACAATTCATCATTCATCACAACTTCTGG
>NC_057810.1:269480463-269490849 GCF_018294505.1 Triticum aestivum
TGCGGCGGCCTAGGGGAGAGGGGAGAGGGTGGCTTGCCCCCCAAGTCAAGGGGGGGCGCCCCCTCTAGGGTTCCCCCTCAACCCTAGGCGCATGGGCCCATGGGAGGGGGGTGCGGCCATCCCACCAGGGGCTGGCTCCCTGCCCCACGCAGCCCATGTGGCCCCCCGGGAGGGGTGGCCCCTCCCGGTGGACCCCCGGAACCCTTCCAGTAGCCCCGGTACAATACCGGTATGACCCCGAAACTTCCCGGTGTCCGTTTGACAACTTCCCATATATAAATCTTTACCTCCGGACCATTCCGGATCTCCTCGTGACGTCCAGGATCCCATCCGGGACTCCGAACAACATTCGGTAGTCACATACTAGTCTTCCTAATAACCCTAGCGTCACCGAACCTTAAGTGTGTAGACCCTACGGGTTCGGGAGACATGCAGACATGACCGAGACGCTCTCAGTCAACAACCAATAGCGGGATCTGGATACCCATGATGGCTCCCACATGCTCCTCGATGTTGTCATCGGATGAACCACTATGTCGAGGATTCGATCAAACCCTGTATGCAATTCCCTTTGTCAATCGGTACGTTACTTGCCCGAGACTCGATCGTCGGTATGCCAATACCTTGTTCAGTCTCGTTACCGGCAAGTCACTTTACTCGTACCGTAATGCATGATCCCGTGTCCAACACCTTGGTCACATTGAGCTCATAATGATGATGCATTACCGAGTGGGCCCAGAGATACCTCTCCGTCATACGGAGTGACAAATCCCAGTCTCGATCCGTGTCAACCCAACAGCTAATTTCGGAGATACCTGTAATGCACCTTTATAGTCACCCAGTTACGTTGTGACGTTTGATACACCCAAGGCACTCTTACGGTATCCGGGAGTTACACGATCTCATGGTCTAAGGAAGAGATACTTAAAATTGGCAAAGCTCTAGCAAAACGAATTACACGATCTTTTATGCTATGCTTAGGATTGGGTCTTGTCCATCACATCATTCTCCTAATGATGTGATCCCGTTATCAACGACATCCAATGTCCATAGTCAGGAAACCACGACTATCTGTTGATCACAACGAGCTGGTCAACTAGAGGCTCACCAGGGACATATTGTGGTCTAAGTATTCACACGTGTATTATGATTTCCGGATAATACAGTTATAGCATGAATAAAAGACATTTATCATGAACATTGAAATATAATAATACTTTTATTATTGCCTCTAGGGCATATTTCCAACAATGCCTACATTACATTGATGAACTGGAGCTAGTTCTGTGTCACCCTATGTTACAACTATTACATGAGGAATAGCATCCGACATAATTATGCATCACTGATCCAATGCCTACGAGCTTTTCACATATTGTGCTTCGCTTATTTACTTTTCCGTTGCTACTGTTACAATCATTACAAAACTGCTATCTTTACTTTTTCCACTGTTACCATTACTATCATACTACTTTGCTACTAAATACTTTGCTGCATATACTAAGTTATCCAGGTGTGGTTGAATTGACAACTCAACTGCTAATACTTTAGAATATTCTTTGGCTCCCCTTGTGTCGAATCAATAAATTTGGGTTGAATACTCTACCCTCGAAAGCTGTTGCGATCCCCTACACTTGTGGGTTATCAAGATTAATTTCTGGCACCGTTGCCGGGGAGCATAGCTCTATTCTTTGTGTCACTTCGGATTTATATCTGCTGGTCACTATGAGGAACTTGAAAGACGAAAGAACTAAGATTTTTCCCTCAACTACGAGGGGAGGTAACGAACTGGCATCTAGCTCTGCACTAGATTCTCCTTCTGTTTTGAGTAAGCTTGCGACACGTAAACCTGCTACTGCTATGAATTCTGATATGTCGCATGTTATTGATGATGCCACTTATGCTATGCATTATACTTATGATGAAACTACTTCTGTGCTTGGTACTAGTTTGCCATTAAGTGAATTTCTTGATGAACAACTTGCTAGGGTTAGAGAGAAGGAAATTATTGATGAGAGTGATGATGACGGTTCTCCCCCTAATTATGAATTGCCTTTTGTTCCTGAGGGTTATGTTATGGATGAAGAAGCTGCCGGAGCTGTTTTTGCTTGCAATGATAGATATGATCTTAAGAAGTTATTAGCTAAATGGAAGCAAAAATCTCTTAATGCTAGAATGAAACCTGACCCCGCTTTTGCTACTTCACCTGTCTGTGTTACTGATAAAGATTATGAATTCTCTGTTGATTATGAGATTATTACTTTGGTTGAATCTGAACCTTTTTATGGCTATGAATCTGAAACTGTTGTGGCACATCTTACCAAGTTGAATGATATAGCCACCCTGTTTACTAATGATGAGAAGTCTCGCTATTATTATATCCTTAAGATATTTCCATTCTCATTAAAGGGTGATGCTAAAACTTGGTTTAATTCTCTTGATCCTAGTTGTGTGCGTAGTCCCCAGGATATGATTTATTACTTCTCTGCTAAATATTTCCCTGCTCATAAGAAACAAGCTGCCTTGCGGGAAATATATAATTTTGTGCAAATCGAAGAAGGGAGTCTCCCACAAGCTTGGGGAGGCTTCTCCGATTACTTAATGCTTTGCCTGATCATCCTCTTAAGAAAAATGAAATACTTGATTTCTTTTATAATGGACTAACTGATGCTTCCAATAACTACTTGGATAGATGTGTTGGTTGTGTTTTCAGGGAAAGAACAGTCAACCAAGCTGAATTACTATTGAATAATATGTTGACTAATGAAAATAATTGGACTCTTCCTGAGCCAATTCCTGAGGCAATTCCTGAGCCAATTGAGCCAACTCCTGAGCCTATTCCTAAACCTACTCTGAAGAAGAGGGGAGTTCTATTTCTCAATCCCGAAGATATGCAAGAAGCAAAGAAATCGATGATAGAAAAAGGTATTAAAGCTGAAGATGTTAAGAATTTACCTCCTATTGAAGAAATGCATGGTCTTAATTTACCGCCTGTCGAAGAAATACATTGTCTTGATAACCCCACACATATAGTGAAGGTAAAATCTCTCTACAGATATGATAAATTTGAAATCCCGTCTACTAAATTTCATAGCCCATGCTTAGATGAATTTGATGACTTTATGGCTAGACAAGAAAGTTTTAATGCTTATGTTGGTAGAGAATTAAAGAATAATGCTTTCGAGATAGGACGCTTGAGTGATTATATGGCTAGAGTTAAAGGTGAACTTAAACTCATTAGCAAATATGCTTCTATGGTTACCACTCAAGCTGAGCAAGTACTTAAAGCTCGAAGTGATTTGCTCGATGAATTAAACAATAAACATGATTTTGCTGTTAGAGTGGATACTAGAACTTGAAGAATGACTCAGGAACCTTTGTATCGTGAAGGCCACCCTAAGAGAAACGAGCAGGATTCTCAGAGAAATAATTTAGAAGCACCTAGTTCTTCTAAAAAGAAGAAAAAGAAAAATGATAGGGCTTTGCATGCTTCTAGTGAACCTGTTGTAGACACACCTGAGAATCCCAATGATATTTCTATTTCTGATGCTGAAGCACAATTAGGTGATGAACACGAACCTGGTGATAATGTTAATGATAATATTCATGTTGATGCTCAACCTAGCAATAACAATGATGTAGAGGTTGAACCTCCTATAGATCTTGATAACCCACAATCAAAGAATCAATGTTATGATAAGAGAGATTTTGTTGCTAGGAAGCACAGTAGAGAAAGAGAACCATGGGTTCAGAAACCCATGCCTTTTCCTCCTAAACCATCCAAGACAAAGGATGATGAGGATTTTGAGCGCTTTGCAGAAATGATTGGACCTATCTTCTTACGTATGTGCTTAACTGATATGCTTAAATTAAATCCTTATGCTAAATATATGAAGGGTATCATTACAAATAAAAGAGAGATACCGGAAGATGAAAATTCCACCATGCTTGCTAATAACACTTTTAAAGGTGGAATACCAAAGAAACTTGGAGATCTAGGGGTACCAACTATACCATGCTCCATTAAAAGAAATTATGTTAAAACTCCTTCATGTGATCTCGGAGCCGGTGTTAGTGTTATGCCTCTCTCTTTATATCGTAGACTTGAATTGAATAGGTTGACACCTACTAAAATATCTTTGCAAATGGCTGATAAATCAACTGCTATACCTGTAGGTATTTGTGAGGATGTGCCTGTTGTGGTTGCAAATGTCACTATCTTAACGGACTTTGTTATTCTTGATATTCCCGGGGACGATAGTATGTCGATTATCCTTGGTATACCCTTTCTGAATACTGCAGGGGCTGTTATTGATTGCAAAAAAGGCAATGTCACTATTCATGTTAATGGTAATGAGCATATGGTACACTTTCGGAGGAAACAACCTCAAGTTCATAGCATCAATTCTATTGGAAAAGTTCCAACTATCATTATTGGAGGTTTTGAATTTCCTCTTCCTACTGTCAAGAAAAAGTATGATATTCTTATTGTTGGGGATGCTCATATCCCCGTTGAGGTAACCTAGTGTTATTCGAAATTTCTCCGGTTCCGTGTTATTCGGAATGAGTTTGTTAACAAGACATGATCAACCTTGTTAGTGGATTCATTTTGATGATTGTCGGTGTCAAAACCGGCGGATCTCGGGTAGGGGGTCCCGAACTGTGCGTCTAGGCGGATGGTAACAGGAGACAAGGGACACGATGTTTTACCCAGGTTCAGGCCCTCTTGATGGAGGTAAAACCCTACGTCCTGCTTGATTAATATTGATGATATGGGTAGTACAAGAGTGGATCTACCACGAGATCAAGGAGGCTGAACCCTAAAGCTAGCCTATGGTATGATTGTTGTAATGTATGTTGTGTCCTACGGACTAAAGCCCTCCGGTTTATATAGACACCGGAGAAGGCTAGGGTTACACAGAGTCGGTTACAATGGTAGGAGATCTACATATCTGTATTGCCAAGCTTGCCTTCCACGCCAAGGAAAGTCCCATCCGGACACGGGACGGAGTCTTCAATATTGCATCTTCGTAGTCTTGGAGTCCGGCGGACGATGATAGTCCGGCAGTCTGGACACCCCCTAGTCCAGGACTCCCTCAGTAGCCCCTGAACCAGGCTTCAATGACGATAAGTCCGGCGCGCATAATGTTCGGCATTGCAAGGCGGGTTCCTCCTTTGAATAATCCAGAGAAGATCATGAACACTAGGATAGTGTCCGGCTCTACAAAATAAATTCCACATTCCACCGTAGAGAGAATAAAATGTACACAAGTCCAATCTGCTGACGTATTTTGCGGCATGACATCACACCGCTACCATGCCTATACTTGAATCGTTTTTTATTATACCACCTCAGCACGTTTAGCGAAGCGGTTTCCTTGGCACGTGTTGTCGAAGCAGAGATCGTGCTCCCCTTATTCCGGGATTCTCATCAATACAGACATGGGTAACCCAACCGCGCCATTGATGGTGGCGCTTGGGAGATAAGCGAGTTTTACCAGGCCGGTGGGGGGGGGCGCATAGTCTTCGCCCGCCTATATATAAGGGATAAGGATTCACCTTTTCACCCACGCCTTCTTCCTCCTTTGGTTATCCAACTCCACGCACTCAAGCTCCAACGCCCAAGCTCGCGCATCTCGTCCTAACCTTCCCCGACCATGTCCGGAGGGGGAGGCAAATGGTTGGCTTCCACCGTCAAGCAGGAGCACATCACCAAGCTGCGCAGCGCCGGATACCTTTCCGGCGATATCGCGCACCGGCTGCCCGACGAGGGGCAGCTCATCCCTACCCCCGGGCCCCATGAGAGGGTCGTTTTCCTTCCCCACTTCCTCCGTGGACTGGGTTTTCCACTTCACCCCTTTGTCCGGGGGCTCATGTTCTACTACGGCCTGGATTTCCACGATCTGGCGCCAAACTTCATCCTCAACATCTCGGCGTTCATCATCGTGTGTGAGGCCCTCCTCTACATCCGGCCCCACTTCGGCTTGTGGCTCAAGACCTTCAACGTCAAGCCGAAGGTAGTGAAGGGCACGCAGGCGGAGTGCGGAGGCGCCATGTTGGGCAAGATGCCCAACGTCCTCTGGTTCGAAGGGGCCTTCATTGACTCCATCAAGGGGTGGCAATCGGGGTGGTTCTATATCACCGAGCCGCGCGACCCTGCCTGGGCGGCGGCCCCCGAGTTTAGATCTGGTATCCCTACGCAGCTCACTTCCTGGAAAGAGAAGGGCTTGCTGTGGGGTAATCCGAAGGAGCTGACGGGACTCCGAGCCTGTATCCAGAAGCTGGTGAACAAGAAGCTCAGGCTTGTCGACGTGGTCCAAGTCATGCTCGTCCGCCGGATCCTCCCATGCCAAGAACGAGCATTCAATCTGTCGGAGTTTGATCCGGAACAGCACCAGGCGCTAAGCGGGCTCTTCGACACGATGTACGAAGGCACCTGGAGGGTGCTATTTAAGGGTGCCGAGGCCCCCGCATCCGCGACGGAAGATAGCGGATTTCGCTTGCAGCATCCAGCTGACGAGGTAAGTGATTCAACCCCTTTACGGGACACTTGTTGTAAATAGATTGATTCTAAGAGGGTTTCAATCTCCCTTTTCCTTTGACAGGAATGGATGCAGAAGGCCGAGCAGCTTATCTGCCCGGCTCCCATGCCAAAAGACCCAGTGGATGCCCGTCTAGCGGGGCTGCTGGTTCCGGCACCGCATGTGGTGCCGGAGAACAAGGCCAAGAAGGTGGCCACGGGGACTCAAAAGAGTTCCCGTAATCAGGTGTCCGACGACGAGGCGGACTCCTCCCCCGAAGACGAGGAGGAGGAAGAAGACTCTCTCCCGGAGGAGGGAGAGAGGAAGAGGAAGGCTTCCCCAACAGGGGAGGCCGAAGGGTCCAAGAGGGGGAGAACTATTCCCTCGGACAGCTCCGCCAACACCAATGTTGGCGAGGAGGAGCGGCCTTCAAGGGCCAGGCCTCCGGCGAGATCGTAAGTATCCGGATCCCTGATATGCAATTTCTTTCGTGTCACATAGTGTCCTACTAATGCCGCAAACTGTCCGCAGTCCGGCCGATGATGATCTCCCTGCTTCATCGAGCGGGTCATTGGCCCCGTCGGATGTGGATTCACTTGTCAGGACCCCGACTCAATGCCATATTGATCTAGCATGTAACACCTCATATCACTTTGCGGCCTCACGCATGGTATTCCCACGGGTGTCGCCTTACCTTTGCCCGGGACCGTTTGCGCCTTTTGGCACACGTATATGACAGTGTCACTAGCATCCATATGATAAGGAGCCCGGGCTGACATGGCTAGTCGTAAACCCAAAGTGGCACAAACTTACAGGGACAGGCATCCATGACCCAGCATCGAACGTGTCGGTCATCAGCGAGTGAACCCAGGCTGTAGCACTGGGCTAGCAGGACTCCGGTGAACCGGGCTGTAGCGGGCTAACAGGACTCCGGTACTCATCGCTTGGCATTTCCCCGAAGGGACAGACACAGGAACGAAGAAGGACACATGCCGGCCAGCCTAAGTGTTCCGGAGCAGTAGCAAGCTACCATGGCTCAGTGGAAACACTAGGAGACATTTCCCGGTAAGAGAGGCTACTAAAGATAAACAACTAGATGGTCAGATCCCACACATACCAAGCATTTCAATAACATACACACAATATGCTCGATATGTGCAAATACAACATGGCATCACAACATGACTCTACGACTCAAGTAATTTATTCATTAGGCTCCGAGGAGCGAGATATTACAAACATGGGTCTCATGACCCAACAATCAGAGCATACAAGTCAAAGCACAAGCGGAAGCTATCATGTCTGAGTACAGACATCTATAAATGAAAAAGGCTGAGAAGCCTGACTATCTATCAGATCCTGCCGAGGGCACAAGATCGTAGCTGAGGTATCAAGCTAAACGTCGAAGTCCACGCGGAACTACTAGCGAGACCGAAGTCTCTCTGCAAAAACATAAAATAGGCAAACGTGAGTACAAATGTACCCAGCAAGACTTACATCAGAGCTAACTACATATGCATCATTATCAGCAAAGGGGATGGTGGGGTTTAACTGCAGCAAGCCAGCTTTGACTCGGTGGCTATCCTGAACTATGACTGCAATGTAACTCTTTTGAGGTGGTGCACACGAGTCCACATATTCACCATATCAATACACCACTATGGATCCGCTCTTGTCTCCCTACGAGAAAGCCGTCCATAGCACTCACGCTTATCTTGCGTATTTTAGAGTATCCACTTTCACTTGTCTATGAACTGATATAAGCAACCCAGAAGTCCTTTTCCGCGGACACGGCTATTCGAATAGATTAGGTTAACCCTGCAGGGGTGTACTTCTTCACACACGCTCTCACCACTTACCGCCGTTTACACGACATGTACTCGGCAACCTTCAAGCGGAAGCCCAACGTGGGTGTCGGCCACGGCCTGCCTAAACACTCAAGTCTCTAGTCCAGGTTTATCGCCTATTTGGGTTCCATCCATGAGGAGATCCGGCCGGAGTTTCGCTCACAGCCCCAAACGATGTGAACAGGGTTCCCGAGACACCAAACGGGCGCCCGGTACACCGTGCCACGTGCCTACCGCATCACAGCCCACCCCTACGGTCAGCGCTACCCACGGCCTCCAGCATACTACAAACACCAGAAACTACTTGCAACTCCTGGACAGAGGACAAGGGTGATCAAGAAGCCGAGAGGGTCCATTGGTTTCGGGCCCAATGCGTGGTAGTAGCTGAATCATGGATCACAAACACAGAACTCAGTTCCTGAGGACGGCTGCAATGAGACAACCCACCATGTACTCCTACATGGCCTCTCACCGCTACCTTTACCAAATCGTGTTCACACGCTTAGCTCACACACCGTAGGACATGTTCACACACCTCTGATTCATCCCGGATGAATCAGACCTGACTCGACTCTAAGCAGTAGCAGGCATGACAAACAAGCATGAATGAGTAGGCACAACAGGGCTCAAACAACTCCTACTCATGCTAGTGGGTTTCATCTATTTACTGTGGCAATGACAGGTCATGCAAAGGATAAAGGGGTTCAGCTACCGCAGCAGGTAACAGATGAATCGTTGTTGTCCTAATGCAGTAAAAGAGAGCAGGAGCGAGAGAGTGGGATTGTATCGGAATGAACAAGGGGTTTTTGCTTGCCTGGCACTTCTGAAGATAACATTGAGTCTTCATCAGTGTCAACGATCACATCATCGGTATCACGTCTATTGAGAGGGGACAAATACCGGCAACACAGAAGGGAACACAATCAATGCAATGCACAATATGATGCATGATCATGACATGGCAAAATGAATGTGTTTTGAGCTAATGCAACTAGCAACCGATTAAATGAAGTTGGTTTGAATACAAGATTCAAATTCAAACTCCATATGTGATTATTTAAATGCCCTTTAATTGATTTGTGCTAAACAGCAGCTATAAGTTGTTCTAACATGCATGAAAATGGTATAGATGGATTCCCTGAATTTTTCTGATAATTTTTCATATATAATTTATTTAATTTGGAGTTACGGTTAATTTTCTATGATTTATTGAAGTTAAGGGCATTTTCTGAAATTTCAGAATTAAATTAAATCCAGAAAACATTACTGCGTCATCCTGACGTCATGATGACGTCAGCAGGTCAACGTGGCACAGCCCAGTCAAACCTGACAGTGGGTCCCGCATGTCAGTGAAATTAGTTTAGTTAGAATTTAATTAAACTAAACTGGGTTAATTAACAGGGCTGGGCCCCACCTGTCAGTGAGTCAGTGGGTTAGCTAAGATTAAACTAGCATCTAAACTAAATTAGCAGGGCCCCGGGCCCACATGTCAGTGACCCAGGGGGGTCAAATCCCTGGTCAACCCGGCTAATCCACCGGCGTCTAACCGCCAGCAACGACCAGACGCGGCGGTGGCTCGCCGGAATGGCTGCTCCGGCGCCCATTCGACGCGCGGAGGGGTTCTACAGGGAGCTCGAGCTCGTGCGCATCCAATGGAGCAAGCCAGAGGAGTTGGGGTTGGCTGTGGCGTCGGCAGCGGCGAGGGAGGCGGCGGCCGGAGTTCGGGCGAGGTCGGGGTTGGCATTAGGGGGCACGGGAGGGGAAGCTAGTGTGTGTGTTAGGTTCCTGGTGAGGTGTGGAGCACGTTGCCGTGCTCGGTAGCTAGCTCCGGTGGCTCTGGCCTTGTCCGCGTCATCGCCGGCGGCGAGGAGCTCACGGCCCCGGTGAAACGGGCGGCTAGCGTGCGGGAACGAGCGCGGGGAGGAGGGGAAATGGAAGAGGAGCTCACAGGGGTTGCGACGGTGGCCTCGGGGAGCTCGGGGAGGCGTCGGAGGCGGCGAATCGACAGCGGCGGTCCT
>NC_057810.1:269490859-269494195 GCF_018294505.1 Triticum aestivum
GCTCGGGGATCACAGGAAAGAGAGGGAAAGAGAGAGCCAGAGGAGGGGGAGCGGTCCAGAGGGAGAGGGGAGAACGCGGGGAGGCTCTGGGTGTCTCCGTGGCGTCGCGAGGATGCCGGGGAGGCTGCCACGGCGAAGCAGGAGGTGGAGGCCCGGGCACGGGCGCGTCGACACGCCTCTGCCAGTAGGCAGAGGTTGAAGACAGCGGTGCCCCTGGTGGGCTGGGCCGCCAAGTGGACTGGCAGGGGTGGCTGGGCCAGCACAGGTGAGCGCCAGGTAGTTTTCCCTGCTCTGTTTTATTTTTTTCTATTTCTGCAATTTGTTTTTGATTTGTTTTAAAATATCAAATCATTTTATAAAATCCTGGAAATAATTATGGGTGCTTTCTGAATTATTTCAGTGACCCTTATCAATTTCCAACATTTATTTGAGCATTTAAATTATTTATAGTATTTAAATGCCCAAAGTCAAATACAATATGATTTAATTCAAAAATCCAAAAATGACCTAAGAATATAATCATCATTTTTGGCAGAGGTTTCCACCTTAACCAGAAATCATGAACTTTTCTTAGGAACCTTTTCGGTTTATTGAAAAGATTTTAATTCACCCTAGTTGAGTTGATTTAATGCTAGGGTTTGAACATCCCCATTTCAATTTTAGGCAAAATTGAAACATGATGCAACACATGACTAGCAAGCTCAGAGCAAACCAGAAGCTAGGTGTGACGCCCCCGATTTAATCGTACACTAATCATGCACGCAAATGTGTACGATCAAGATCAGGGACTCACGGGAAGATATCACAACACAACTCTACAAATAAAATAAGTCATACAAGCATCATAATACAAGCCAGGGGCCTCGAGGGCTCGAATACAAGTGCTCGATCATAGACGGGTCAGCGGAAGCAACAATATCGGAGTACAGACATAAGTTAAACAGGGTGCCATAAGATGGCTAGCACAAACTGGGATACAGATCGAAAGAGGAGCAGGCCTCCTGCCTGGGATCCTCCTAGGTCACTCCTGGTCGTCATCAGCGGGCAGCACGTAGTAGTAGGCACCTCCGGTGTAGTAGGGGTCGTCGTCGACGGTGGTGTCTGGCTCCTGGACTCCAGCATCTGGTTGCGACAACCAGGTAGAAGGGAAAGGGGAAAAGAGGGAGAAAAGCAACCGTGAGTACTCATCCAAAGTACTCGCAAGCAAGGAGCTACACTACATATGCATGGGTATATGTGTAAGGAGGCCATATCGGTGGACTGAACTGCAGAATGCCAGAATAAGAGGGGGATAGCTAATCCTGTCGAAGACTACGCTTCTGGTAGCCTCCGTCTTGCAGCATATAGAAGAGAGTAGATTGTAGTCCTCCAAGTAGCATCTCCAAGTAGCATCTCCAAGCAGCATCTCCAGTAGCATCGCATAGCATAATCCTACCCGGCGATCCTCTCCTCGTCGCCCTGCGGAAAAGCGATCACCGGGTTGTCTGTGGAACTTGGAAGGGTGTGTTTTATTAAGTATCCGGTTCTAGTTGTCATAAGGTCAAGGTACAACTCCAAGTCGTCCTGTTACCGAAGATCACGGCTATTCGAATAGATTAACTTCCCTGCAGGGGTGCACCACATAGCCCAACACGCTTGATCCCATTTGGCCGGACACACTTTCCTGGGTCATGCCCGGCCGCGGAAGATCAACACGTCGCAGCCCCACCTAGACACAACAGAGAGGCCAGCACGCTGGTCTAAACCTAAGCGCACAGGGGTCTGGGCCCATCGCCCTGAGCACACCTGCACGTTGCGTGGGCGGCCGAAAGCAGACCTAGCCTAGTGGCGTTCCAGTCCAATTCGGCGCGCGCCGCTCCGTCGCTGACGTCTGAAGTGCTTCGGCTGATACCACGACGTCGGGATACCCATAACTACTCCCACGTAGATGGTTAGTGCGTATAGGCTCGTAGCCAGACTCAGATCAAATACCAAGATCTCGTTAAGCGTGTTAAGTATCCGCGAACGCCGAACAGGGCCAGGCCCACCTGTCTCCTAGGTGGTCTCAACCTGCCCTGTCGCTCCGCCACAAAGTAACAGTCGGGGGCCGTCGGGAACTCAGGCCCACCACTACCTGGATGGAGCCACCTGCCCCTTCAGCCCCCATCTCCAAACAGTATCACCAGTAATGTAACAGTGTAAAGTATAGAGTATATGCCCGTGATCACCTCCCGAAGTGATCACAGCCCAGTAGTATAGCATGGCAGACGGACAAGAGTGTAGGGTCACTGATGGAACACTAGCATCCTATACTAAGCATTTAGGATTGCGGGTAAGGTATCAATGACTGTAGCAGCAATGACAGGCTATGCATCAGAATAGGATTAACGGAAAGCAGTAACATGCTACGCTACTCTAATGCAAGCAGTATAGAGAAGAGTAGGCGATATCTGGTGATCAAGGCGGGGCTTGCCTGGTTGCTCTGGCAAGAGAGAGGGGTCGTCAACTCCGTAGTCGAACTGGGCAGCAGCAGCGTCGGTCTCGTAGTCTACCGGAGAGAAGAGGGGGAAGAAACAATGAATACAATGCAAACAAATGCATATCGATGCATGACATGACAAGTAACAATGCTAGGTGTGCCCAATCGCGGTAGTAGGTGATACCGACGAAGGGGAAAAACATCCGGGAAGTATTCCCGGTGTTTCGCGTTTTCGGACCGGTGAACCGGAGGGGGAAAGTTGCGTGTTCGGTATGCTACGGGTGTGTGGCGGACGAACGGGCTGCGTATCCGGTTTCGTCTCGTCGTTCTGAGCAACTTTCATGTTGAAAATATTTTAATCCGAGTTACGGATTAAAAGATATGATTTTTAAAAGATTTTAACAATTTTGGAATTTAATGATTTATTTAATTAATTCGAAAAAATGTATTTATGACGTCAGCATGATGTCATGCTGACGTCAGCAGTCAACAGGGGTTGACTGAGTCAACCCTGACATGTGGGTCCAGTGGGACCCACCTGTCATTCTCTATTTAAATTAATTAGGGTTTAGGTTAATCTAATTACAGTTTAATTAAACTTAACTAGTTAATTAATTTAATTAAACCGGATTAATTAACTTAATTAATTAATTAATTAATTAATAATTTTATTAAAACATTTTAATTTTATTAATTATATTTATTGTTTTTATTTATTTTATTATTTATTATTTATTATTATTATTATTATTTATTATTATTATTATTATTATTATTTTTTGCGTTCTGGGGGCGGGCCCCATGCGTTTGTGGCCCAGAGGGTATCGGGCCCCACCCGGCAGTGGCCAAGGGGGCCGACCGGGTGCGAGTGCGGGCGT
>NC_057810.1:269495351-269502842 GCF_018294505.1 Triticum aestivum
CCTTGCCCAGTTGGGCCGGTGGCCGAATGGGCCGGCCTGTTGGGTCGGCTGGCCCGGGGGTTCTTTTCCTTTTCTTCTTTTAGTTTTAGTTTTCTATTTTCTGTTATTAGTTCTTTTCTGTTTTAATTCATTTAAAAGTATTTAGGCATTTTATAAAAATGTGTTTACTGCACTATAATTACCTATGCCATTTTTTGCACAGACCGAACATCTTTGTTATGATGTTTGAAAACTTTTGATGTTTGACAATAGCTAAATTTTTAATTTGAAAAGTTCCGAACCGACGCGAGATCAGCAACAGTAAACGAGGTGACATGGCATCATTAGCTGAGGTTCACTGTAGCTTAAATACCCGGGCGTTACAAATCTCCTCCACTACAAGAAATCTCGTCCCGAGATTTAAGAGGGGAGTAAGAGGGAAAGGTCTGGTTACGAAAACCTAACGGATCTTCTCGAAGAAGTTAAGCCTTCTCGTTGATGTCTTCAATCCTTTATTCCGATGCATCATGATAAACTGGTCATCATTTCTTCGGGAACTCCATCGTACTTACAAAAGATAAGGAGCAGCTCACTACGGCATAATGCTTTTAAGGGAAACAATCTGGGGTTAACCCATGAATTAGTATCAGATTATCTCTCGAGTTGAACATATGAAATACCTCAAGAGTAAGGTATGAAGGTACCATAATAGGCTTCAAGCGGGTGAGAAGGGGGTTCAGAGTAGCGAGATTAAGTATCGCGTCTGATACCAGAATAGATCACTATGACGGTGGCCCGTGAATTACATACGAGTCCACGCGGGAGGAATAACTTTGGGGACAGGGGGGGTACAGGAGAGTCAGGTTTCGATCCTGTGAAACTGTGGGTTATGGGCCCACCATGTGGTTAAAAGTAGAAAGGTTGGTGACATCTGCTCGATCATGTTAGCTAGGCATGTTAGAGGAGAGTCTGAGGGTCATGCCGGCAACAGCATAGGTACCAAGGGCGAGGGACGAAGAGAACCATTTTCCCGCTCGTTGAACGAGGCGGACCAATAGGCAAGGTTCTCGTCCATCGGTGGTTACCGGAATGTCATCAACAAATAGTAATAGGGTCTTACTTACAGAGTGGTACAACGAGGTGCTTACCTAAGCAGGGGATAATCACTGCTTAGATTATATAGGTCACAAGAATGTCAAACACAACAATGGAAAGGAAAATATGAATATCAGATTAAACAGAACAATGGAAAGGAAAATGTGTTAAAACACATAATTCAGGGGTATATCCTTCCCAAGGACAAGCAGAGCAAGATATCCATGACAGGATATAAAGTAGACAACCATTTAGGTAAGGGGGGAGGAATCTCATGATATTACCCATACAACGGTGTTAGGATAAATGATAAACAAAATTTAGCATCGTGCTTCAAATGTTCCTGTTGAAAATCGGAGTACCATTGACATGCTTCGAGGTAGCATTGACATGGTCTTCAGGTGAAGATCAAACTTTGAAAACACGAAGGATCCATCAGGAATAACTTGTAGAATAAATCTTACAATTTCCTCATGGATGAATGGATAACCTTGCTGAAAAGGAATCTATAATGATAGGTCCTCCAGACGAGGGGGGGGGGTGCTAGGCATGACATCATGTTACCGGGTCATCAAAGGATCAACATCATGACTCTTGGAAAGTGGTCCCAACCATCATATCTGACCGAGATTCAGATCCGATTGGTGTCAGGATACATCAGACTTAGGATACCTGAGAAGAAAAGGTGCAACGCAAATTGACGAGATGACATTGTAAGATTCTCGGGGAAATGAACTATGAAGTGATTTCCGTTAACAAGAGTCCATCACTAACCCAAGGAGAGGACAAGGAGGTGTCTGGTGAACCCAACGGCAATTCGCCGAGATTCCCCAAAAGATGGATTTCCACCATTAAGTGAACAAGGAGATAACATTTGCCAAATCAAATGATATAAGGAAGTATGCTCGAGGAAAACATACACAAATAAACATTGGTCGAAATGTGCGCCCGAAATATGGGTTGGGTTGCACGACCAATGTCAGAATGGTGATTCAATTAACGAAGGACTTAGAATGAACTATCGCCCATTCACTTCAAAGCAATAGGGTTGCTAGTAGTTTAGAATTCACACGTCATAGCTCCAATGTCGGTATTCCGGTTGAAAACAATACGAGGACCAAGGAATGAACGAAGATGGCAAGAAGTATTATGATATCAAGAATTATTAAGAGGTGGTGAAATTCTCACCACATTCTTGACAAAAAGAGATGGTAATACTTCCGAGGTAAGGAAGATCAATTGCTGGACAGCAAGGAACTCAAGGTATAACACCAAACATGAACAAGCTTGTGTTGGTGGGAAGGCAATAAAGAGGTCGATGATAATACAATTCATCGAGGCAAGGATGGTATTTCTCATCATGAATCCAATTGATATCCTGGATGAGCTCAGAATGTTGACGATCTCGAAACCTTTGTCGCGAGAGTTCATGAAGATGTAATCGATCGGCGACGACATCAAGTCAAAGTAATGATGAAGTGAAAGGTTATAGGAACCAAGGGTACGACACAAACTCGAACTCAAGCTTGTTGGTTAAGGTGAAAGGATATGACGAGGAAAATCGACGTAAGGTTAGTTCATCGTCGAAAATTGGTGCTCCGAGAATAAGGACCAGGTAGCACCGTTAGAATCGTCACGACAATGATATAGCCAAACAGGCTAGGAATGGCGTGATCGGGTACAAACTCGTACTTATAGAAGCTTACTGAAGATTTGTTGAACCGTAGAGCGGTCTCGGTTCAGTTATCGGTGTCTTTGAGTGTTCAGTAACACAGAGCCCGCGGAAAATTGGAATCAGTGGGAAGGTAGCACTTGATGAAGAACTCATAAAAAGTTATGCAGTTCCATGATAATCTCGAGATACCAGGGGGGTAATACTCGACACAAGATCAAAGTAAAGGTTGGACTGGTGTATTGATCCATAGAAGACAATTGTTTTAACTTGTCCGAGAAATAAGATCAAAGAAGAACAAGCATGGTCGGAACCACGGTTGCAAGGGATCAATTCACAGATACCATAGGTTAGTTATCAAGGAAATAGTTATTGTTACAAGAAGCTTTAATGATAGGATATATATCGCGTCCATGGGCATGAACACAAGTTCAAGGTCGACTCCCACTTCTCCAATGCATACCCTTTCATTCACTTCTCGCTTTCGATAAAGTTATAGCGTTGAAATCTTATCTGGCAAAAACCAGAAGAGTACGACTCGTGAAAACTTTCGAGTTCACACATATTAAGGAAGGCATAGGTTCAACCCATCTGGGCATCTTAGAATCATATACCAGAATCTTTAGAAGTAAATAACTCAAGCTCAAAGGCAAAGCATGGTTGAGAAAGCAGACGATACAATTTACCAAAGGCATTATGTATCCGAGGAAAGGCTCACAAGGTTATTGAATATGAAGGGCGTTGTCAGATAAAATCCAACAAAGGATCTGGTGGTCCACAAGGGATCTGACGTGAGCATCGGTACTCAACTAGAGGAAGCAAATTATAGAAACAACTGACTAACTCAATTGTCAAATGCAAAGGAATTATGATTTCCAAATCAAGGGATCAGAAGCAATGCTCTAATTAGGGGTGGATAAGTTGAATAGCCTTAGGGTACAATCAAAGACAATTGGATTGGTCGAGAACCAATTCCAGTTAAAAGGATGGCAGCTCAGCCAGAAAGGTAATTTATAAGGATCAATGATGATTGCGGGTATTCGCAAACATATTGAGTCAACAGACTCAAAATGATAATGACAAGGAATGTCAATATGACTACGAGACTTATGGGATTAACCATAATGCAAGCAAGCAAGAATTTCAAGAGCCAAAGGCTCCAGAGGATTCTCGGAAGATCAAATAGTATTTTGAAGAATTTTGTGTAACACATGAACAACAGGGGATGAGCGGATACTCGACAAGTGCGAGTATTTATTTGAGGGGGTATTCATGTAGTAAGGAACTGCTAGGCAGTAGGCACAAAGTATTCTCAGATCAATAGAGAAAACTTCGGGGTATCTTGTAATAACAAGATCACTGGGGGATGATCGTATGAATGGCAAGTGTAAGTAGTTATCCATACGGATTTATCGGTGGCCAGGAATAGCAAAAGTGATGGTCACAAAGTCTCGAGAGAATATCAAAGAGTATCTCTGAATTCTTCTGATTAGCAGACGATCATCTGAAGTGAGGGGCTCTCCGGGAGAAAGTACTCGCGAGAACCTAAAGTTAGTTTTGTTATTAGCAAAATCGTTTAACCCGAATAGAAGAGAGTTCAGAATCCCAGAGTAAAGATCGAGGAGTAAAAGATCCTAATACCACCCAATGGCGACGTGGGCCCATGGGCCGCACAGCCATGTTAGTAAAAGTTTTTCAACGACTAGACTCGACTTCGGCCAAGGAGTTGGAAAGGGGATTCCTACAGGCAGTCGGCTCTGATACCAACTTGTGACGCCCCCGATTTAATCGTACACTAATCATGCACGCAAATGTGTACGATCAAGATCAGGGACTCACGGGAAGATATCACAACACAACTCTACAAATAAAATAAGTCATACAAGCATCATAATACAAGCCAGGGGCCTCGAGGGCTCGAATACAAGTGCTCGATCATAGACGGGTCAGCGGAAGCAACAATATCGGAGTACAGACATAAGTTAAACAGGGTGCCATAAGATGGCTAGCACAAACTGGGATACAGATCGAAAGAGGAGCAGGCCTCCTGCCTGGGATCCTCCTAGGTCACTCCTGGTCGTCATCAGCGGGCAGCACGTAGTAGTAGGCACCTCCGGTGTAGTAGGGGTCGTCGTCGACGGTGGTGTCTGGCTCCTGGACTCCAGCATCTGGTTGCGACAACCAGGTAGAAGGGAAAGGGGAAAAGAGGGAGAAAAGCAACCGTGAGTACTCATCCAAAGTACTCGCAAGCAAGGAGCTACACTACATATGCATGGGTATATGTGTAAGGAGGCCATATCGGTGGACTGAACTGCAGAATGCCAGAATAAGAGGGGGATAGCTAATCCTGTCGAAGACTACGCTTCTGGTAGCCTCCGTCTTGCAGCATATAGAAGAGAGTAGATTGTAGTCCTCCAAGTAGCATCTCCAAGTAGCATCTCCAAGCAGCATCTCCAGTAGCATCGCATAGCATAATCCTACCCGGCGATCCTCTCCTCGTCGCCCTGCGGAAAAGCGATCACCGGGTTGTCTGTGGAACTTGGAAGGGTGTGTTTTATTAAGTATCCGGTTCTGGTTGTCATAAGGTCAAGGTACAACTCCAAGTCGTCCTGTTACCGAAGATCACGGCTATTCGAATAGATTAACTTCCCTGCAGGGGTGCACCACATAGCCCAACACGCTTGATCCCATTTGGCCGGACACACTTTCCTGGGTCATGCCCGGCCGCGGAAGATCAACACGTCGCAGCCCCACCTAGACACAACAGAGAGGCCAGCACGCCGGTCTAAACCTAAGCGCGCAGGGGTCTGGGCCCATCGCCCTGAGCACACCTGCACGTTGCGTGGGCGGCCGAAAGCAGACCTAGCCTAGTGGCGTTCCAGTCCAATTCGGCGCGCGCCGCTCCGTCGCTGATGTCTGAAGTGCTTCGGCTGATACCATGATGTCGGGATACCCATAACTACTCCCACGTAGATGGTTAGTGCGTATAGGCTCGTAGCCAGACTCAGATCAAATACCAAGATCTCGTTAAGCGTGTTAAGTATCCGCGAACGCCGAACAGGGCCAGGCCCACCTGTCTCCTAGGTGGTCTCAACCTGCCCTGTCGCTCCGCCACAAAGTAACAGTCGGGGGCCGTCGGGAACTCAGGCCCACCACTACCTGGATGGAGCCACCTGCCCCTTCAGCCCCCATCTCCAAACAATATCACCAGTAATGTAATAGTGTAAAGTATAGAGTATATGCCCGTGATCACCTCCCGAAGTGATCACAGCCCAGTAGTATAGCATGGCAGACGGACAAGAGTGTAGGGTCACTGATGGAACACTAGCATCCTATACTAAGCA
This sequence comes from Triticum aestivum, assembly GCF_018294505.1. Classification (NCBI taxonomy): domain Eukaryota; kingdom Viridiplantae; phylum Streptophyta; class Magnoliopsida; order Poales; family Poaceae; genus Triticum; species Triticum aestivum. Next base: position 269,501,442 of record NC_057810.1, read on the forward strand.
TTTAGGATTGCGGGTAAGGTATCAATGACTGTAGCAGCAATGACAGGCTATGCATCAGAATAGGATTAACGGAAAGCAGTAACATGCTACGCTACTCTAATGCAAGCAGTATAGAGAAGAGTAGGCGATATCTGGTGATCAAGGGGGGGGGGCTTGCCTGGTTGCTCTGGCAAGAGAGAGGGGTCGTCAACTCCGTAGTCGAACTGGGCAGCAGCAGCGTCGGTCTCGTAGTCTACCGGAGAGAAGAGGGGGAAGAAACAATGAATACAATGCAAACAAATGCATATCGATGCATGACATGACAAGTAACAATGCTAGGTGTGCCCAATCGCGGTAGTAGGTGATACCGACGAAGGGGAAAAACATCCGGGAAGTATTCCCGGTGTTTCGCGTTTTCGGACCGGTGAACCGGAGGGGGAAAGTTGCGTGTTCGGTATGCTACGGGTGTGTGGCGGACGAACGGGCTGCATATCCGGATTCGTCTCGTCGTTCTGAGCAACTTTCATGTTGAAAATATTTTAATCCGAGTTACGGATTAAAAGATATGATTTTTAAAAGATTTTAACAATTTTGGAATTTAATTATTTATTTAATTAATTCAAAAAAATGTATTTATGACGTCAGCATGATGTCATGCTGACGTCAATAGTCAACAGGGGTTGACTGAGTCAACCCTGACATGTGGGTCCAGTGGGACCCACCTGTCATTCTCTATTTAAATTAATTAGGGTTTAGGTTAATCTAATTACAGTTTAATTAAACTTAACTAGTTAATTAATTTAATTAAACCGGATTAATTAACTTATAATTAATTAATTAATTAATTAATAATTTTATTAAATCATTTTAATTTTATTAATTATATTTATTGTTTTTATTTATTTTATTATTTATTATTTATTATTATTATTATTATTATTATTATTATTATTATTATTATTATTATTATTTTTGCGTTCTGGGGGCGGGCCCCATGCGTCTGTGGCCCAGAGGGTATCGGGCCCCACCCGGCAGTGGCCAAGGGGGCCGACCGGGCGCGGGTGCGGGCGTGCGGTTACCGGGCACAGGGGCTCGCGGGTGCGAGCGTTCGTGCCCGTGGCCACATCCAGGCGCGGCAAGGAGAAGGCCCCTGGGGCGCAGCGGGGCGTCGCCAAAGCGACGCCGAGAGCGGGGCGAGGTACGAGCGGGCGCGGCCAAGGGAGCGGGCGGCGCACACGAAAAGGGGCGCGAGAGGAAGGTCAGCGTGGCCGCGGGCGAAGTGGCAGAGGCGACGGCGTAGCGGGGAGGCGCAACCCAGTGCGGGAAGTGCGGTGGTTTGGCCGGAGGCGGGCTCGCGCTGGCCGGCAAGCAGGGGCCGCCGAGAGGAGGCGCGGGCGTACGCGCGGTCGAGCAGGCGAGGCC
>NC_057810.1:269503529-269510670 GCF_018294505.1 Triticum aestivum
CGGTGGCCGAATGGGCCGGCCTGTTGGGTCGGCTGGCCCGGGGGTTCTTTTCCTTTTCTTCTTTTAGTTTTAGTTTTCTGTTTTCTGTTATTATTTCTTTTCTGTTTTAATTCATTTCAAAGTATTTAGGCATTTTATAAAAATGTGTTTACTGCACTATAATTACCTATGCCATTTTTTGCACAGACCGAACATCTTTGTTATGATGTTTGAAAACTTTTGATGTTTGACAATAGTTAAATTTTTAATTTGAAAAGTTCCGAACCGACGCGAGATCAGCAACAGTAAACGAGGTGACATGGCATCATTAGCTGAGGTTCACTGTAGCTTAAATACCCGGGCGTTACACTAGGGATGTGACAACTCACCCCCACTAAACAAGAATCTCGTCTCGAGATTCAAGCGTAGAGTAGGATGAAGGGGAAACACAAACTAGTACAATCTTCACGATCCAGGTTGCACTTCAAATGAACGTTGATTTGAACACCATCTTTGTCTTGTCGTCTTGCTCTGAGAACTCCAGCTAATCATGACAAGGAGGGAAGAAGGGGACTCTAGAAGAGTCGATCTTCTCGAAGATCGAACAACTCACGGAATGAGACATAGGACCATCTCTCGGGTTGAGACACGAGATACACATCAAGAGGGGTGGAAAGAATGGATGACGAAGGTTCACTAGGTAGACAACAATTTCACGCTTAAGAAGGTGGTAATCGATTGTCAACGTAGCGAGGAGTTGAGTTGCCATGAAACCACAACGAGGCACCTTAGGGAAGGTGACTCCTAGAAATATCCCCTTAAGTGGCAAAAAGAATTACCTTTGATTCATAGATCATTGAAACTCTTTAAACCAGCCTAAGACAATTCTCGAGCGATCGTTTGGAGGGGGTCGGTAGAATGGCATACTCGGACTTGGATGATGTGGATTACCTTGTTGAAGACAACGTAATGGATGAATTTGCTTATCACCGGAAATGGAAGAGACCCATGGTAGAATGGCACATTGGCGGTGCAAGCTGGGAACAAAATGCAAATGCTGGGAATGATTCTGGTAACTGGGGAAGAACCCAACAATAGAGAGTGAATTGACTGTTTGAAAAGGTCATAGCATTGCCGAGGAAACTGAGAGCAAACCCAGTTAGTGCCGATGATAACACGTAGCGCTTGTGCGTGCTCTCAAGAACTTGAGCATTTCCACGTTCATCAAGGTTTTACCCATATCCGTGTCAAGGATCCTGGCAACACAACTTGCTACCACGATGAATGATGATGGATGATGCAGATGCAAAGGAAGATAACACTTCTCAGATTTCATCTTAGCGAGGCCAAGGAAATAAAATCTGGATGATCGACCGAGAGACATTTAGCACTCCGCTTCTAATGTTCTTCTTGATGTGCTAGTGTAACCCATTCATAGATATGGTTTGATATCTAGAACATCAAGTAAAGGTCGGACTTCGGGAGCACAAGAATCCATAAGGAACAACTAGGGAGGTAAATCCTACGAAATCCTTATGGGGAGGTGGCCAACTTCCTCAATCAAGATATTATAATAACAGGTCTACCGGATGGGTGTGTTGGCCATGACATCCACCTTACCGGTTATCGAGAGACCAATATTATAGTTCTTGGGGAAATGTTCCAACCATCATATCTGCCTGAGATTCAGATCTGGTTGGTGTCGGAATATTCCAGGCTCATCGAGTCTAGGAAGAAAAATGAAAGTTTGCAACACAAATCGACGAGATGACGTTGCGAGATTCTCGGGAAATGAACTACAATAGTAAGCTCCAAAACATGAGCTGGTTCTGCTACAAACATGTGAACACGTTGTCCCAGACAAGCATGACCACAAAGTTGTCTTATAATAAAACACTACCGAGTTCAGGAGGGGGAACCATCAGCGAGGATATCGAAGTTTTGTACAAATCCGTCTGGTACCTTCGGGACTAGCACTTAGAACTTATTAATCTTGAACAAATCAATCAGTGGCTTGGTGTGCTAGGATATACATATAGAATGGAGGTTGCAAATCTCCAGACCACAGAATACTTCGCACATGTGCATGACTGATTTGGAATGATTCCAAAGAAAGCAACATTGACTTTCTCGAATCCACGGCGGCAACTTGCATCAGATGCACATGAATTAAAGGAAGTCACTACCTTCATCCAAACATATGCTTCATGAGCTAGCATGAACAAATGCTTTCAAAAGTTTCCAACACTAGCTTAATGTTCAACAAAATCATGGAGGAGATAAGGATGTTGTCAATGGGCTCAACAACAATTCATCTAGGTTTCCTTTTAAAAGGAATTCCATAGTTAAGTGAACACGGTGATAGCATTGGTCAGACCAAAGATGTAATGGGGTATGCTCGAGGGATCAACCACGAATAAGACAACATTACGAGCATCGTTGGTACTAATTTGATTTGACGATAGCCCACACTCAAATCAAAGGATTGATAAGACAATAGGTCTAGCAACTGATCACAGGGACCAATCGATGAAGATATCATCTTTCTTCAACACACACTACACAAGAATATCCCTTTGGAACGAACTAAGTCAGGCAAGCTTTTACCTTCCAACTCTCCAAGTTGTTGTCTAGCTTAACCAACTAGCTCAGGGATATCCAACACAGATTCTTGGAGAAGGGTGGTTCACAAGAAACCAACTTGATCACGAGCTCAACACAGCAGTCAGGTGACAACCTGGTAATACTTCCGAGAAGATCTTCGGAAAATAACGAACCACCGATATGTTACTAGGCTCGAGAACAATCTTGCTTTTTGAGGCAAGACGATATGATCAATAGAGCAAAGATTTGAAATAATCCTAACTCATCGATCGAGGAGTGCACCGAGAACAAGGACTAGGTAGCATGATCAACCTTAGAATGATGATTCAAAACCAACACGCTAAGAATGAAATTATTGTCCATTAGCTACCAAGCAACAAGGTTGCTAGGAGTATTGAATTCACACATCACGATTCACTTGTCGGCATTCCGGTTGCGACAACACGGAACTGAGGGATGAATAATGATGGCGAGAAGTATCACTGTACCAAGAGTTCATAGGATGGTGTGCAATTCCTATAACAATCTCGATATAAAATAAGGTAATACTCCAAGGTAGAACAGAACAAAAGCTGGATTAGCAATTTGATCTGCGGAGCACAACTTCTTTGACCCAATCCTGGATATGGAAGAGGTACTGGAGTTTGTTTCTCCTATCATTCCGCGATAGAATGGCTTGACGGACCACAAGAGTAACGAGCATCGGTGAACACGAATGCACGACATCAACTTGACTATCAACTGCTGGACAAGGGTCAAATACAACTACAGAGGGACAACTCAAAAGAACATATGATTTCCTGAGTTGTGGATGCATGGGTTAGCATGTCGAACGAAGTTCAACATATTTCTTCCGGATAACCCATGTAGAAAGGTAGAACTGGCAGAGCCACAATATATAATGGAGAACTCATCAAGAGCACTCTGGTTGTGATCGTTCAGTTCAACGAGGAACTTCTGCCATAAGTAGTTCATGGTATTTGGAAGAAGAAGATACCACGGACTTCAAGGACTATCGCAAAGGTTACTAATAACCTAAGGGAGCTAGCAATTACTATCAACATGAAGTAAGTAGGGTGGATCTCGGGTTCAAGAACCCAGGAATAGAATACCTACTAACTAAATGGCATCGCGGGATGCTTTCGATAATGACGGCCAGAATCATCACACTGGAAACACAAAACATGGCTAGACTACTAGATGATCCCCTGAGACACCTAGGGTCATAATAATAACTCCAACATAAAGGTCGAGGCAGTAGAATACCTCAACTCAACAATTAGTGTGATTGAGCTGGCATAAAGGAACATCGAAACCAGAGGGAAAGGATTTGCAATTGCATCAGACTATTTAGAAACCTGGAATGACTCAGATAGCATAACGGCTGTAAATGCTCAGAAAAGATTTGAGACATTCACAAAAATGGTGGCATAACCACTCAGAAGCACAATATCAAGGTTTCGAGATCAACAGTTAACGTACGGAAGTAGTAGAAACTGGACAGAGGCTTGAGTCCAACAAGCTTACAAGTCTACAGATTAGTAACACGAGATCCTGATAGAAAGAAGAGATAGCCTAGTTCTTAATCCCGTAGGAAAGATGAGATGACTCAGATCAGAAGGGCATGAGGTAAAGGAGTAAAAAGAGCCTTACGTTCCCATCCCACAATCAATTCCCTTATATAACTAAAGAATTTCTAGACTCAACTTCGACCAGTTTGGCTTGGTAATCCTACAGGCAGTCAAGCTCTGATACCAACGCTGTCAGGACCCCGACTCAATGCCATATTGATCTAGCATGTAACACCTCATATCACTTTGCGGCCTCACGCACGGTATTCCCACGGGTGTCGCCTTACCTTTGCCCGGGACCGTTTGCGCCTTTTGGCACACGTATATGACAGTGTCGCTAGCATCCATATGATAAGGAGCCCGGGCTGACATGGCTAGTCGTAAACCCAAAGTGGCACAAACTTACAGGGACAGGCATCCATGACCCAGCATCGAACGTGTCGGTCATCAGCGAGTGAACCCAGGCTGTAGCACTGGGCTAGCAGGACTCCGGTGAACCGGGCTGTAGCGGGCTAACAGGACTCCGGTACTCATCGCGTGACATTTCCCCGAAGGGACAGACACAGGAACGAAGAAGGACACATGCCGGCCAGCCTAAGTGTTCCGGAGCAGTAGCAAGCTACCATGGCTCAGTGGAAACACTAGGAGACATTTCCCGGTAAGAGAGGCTACTAAAGATAAACAACTAGATGGTCAGATCCCACACATACCAAGCATTTCAATAACATACACACAATATGCTCGATATGTGCAAATACAACATGGCATCACAACATGACTCTACGACTCAAGTAATTTATTCATTAGGCTCCGAGGAGCGAGATATTACAAACATGGGTATCATGACCCAACAATCAGAGCATACAAGTCAAAGCACAAGCAGAAGCTATCATGTCTGAGTACAGACATCTATAAATGAAAAAGGCTGAGAAGCCTGACTATTTATCAGATCCTGCCGAGGGCACAAGATCGTAGCTGAGGTATCAAGCTAAACGTCGAATTCCACGCGGAACAACTAGCGAGACCGAAGTCTCTCTGCAAAAACATAAAATAGGCAAACTTGAGTACAAATGTACCCAGCAAGACTTACATCAGAGCTAACTACATATGCATCATTATCAACAAAGGGTATGGTGGGGTTTAACTGCAGCAAGCCAGCTTTGACTCGGTGGCTATCCTGAACTACGACTGCAATGTAACTCTTTTGAGGTGGCGCACACGAGTCCACATATTCACCATATCAATACACCACTATGGATCCGCTCTCGTCTCCCTACGAGAACGCCGTCCATAGCACTCACGCTTATCTTGCGTATTTTAGAGTATCCACTTTCACTTGTCTATGAACTGATATAAGCAACCCAGAAGTCCTTTTCCGCGGACACGGCTATTCGAATAGATTAGGTTAACCCTGCAGGGGTGTACTTCTTCACACACGCTCTCACCACTTACCGCCGTTTACACGACATGTACTCGGCAACCTTCAAGCGGAAGCCCAACGTGGGTGTCGGCCACGGCCTGCCTAAACACTCAAGTCTCTAGTCCAGGTTTATCGCCTATTCGGGTTCCATCCATGAGGAGATCCGGCCGGAGTTTTGCTCACAGCCCCAAACGATGTGAACAGGGTTCCCGAGACACCAAACGGGCGCCCGGTACACCGTGCCACATGCCTACCGCATCACAGCCCACCCCTACGGTCAGCGCTGGCCACGGCCTCCAGCATACTACAAACACCAGAAACTACTTGCAACTCCTGGACAGAGGACAAGGGTGATCAAGAAGCCGAGAGGGTCCATTGGTTTCGGGCCCAATGCGTGGTAGTAGCTGAATCATGGATCACAAACACAGAACTTAGTTCCTGAGGACGGCTGCAATGAGACAACCCACCATGTACTCCTACATGGCCTCTCACCGCTACCTTTACCAAATCGTGTTCACACGCTTAGCTCACACATCGTAGGACATGTTCACACACCTCTGATTCATCCCGGATGAATCAGACCTGACTCGACTCTAAGCAGTAGCAGGCATGACAAACAAGCATGAATGAGTAGGCACAACAGGGCTCAAACAACTCCTACTCATGCTAGTGGGTTTCATCTATTTACTGTGGCAATGACAGGTCATGCAAAGGATAAAGGGGTTCAGCTACCGCAGCAGGTAACAGATGAATCGTTGTTGTCCTAATGCAGTAAAAGAGAGCAGGAGCGAGAGAGTGGGATTGTATCGGAATGAACAAGGGGGTTTTTCTTGCCTGGCACTTCTGAAGATAACATTGAGTCTTCATCAGTGTCAATGATCACATCATCGGTATCACGTCTATCAAGAGGGGACAAATACCGGCAACACAGAAGGGAACACAATCAATGCAATGCACAATATGATGCATGATCATGACATGGCAAAATGAATGTGTTTTGAGCTAATGCAACTAGCAACAGATTAAATGAAGTTGGTTTGAATACAAGATTCAAATTCAAACTCCATATGTGATTATTTAAATGCCCTTTAATTGATTTGTGCTAAACAGCAGCTATAAGTTGTTCTAACATGCATGAAAATGGTACAGATGGATTCCTTGAATTTTTCTGATAATTTTTCATATATAATTTATTTAATTTGGAGTTACGGTTAATTTTCTATGATTTATTGAAGTTAAGGGCATTTTCTGAAATTTCAGAATTAAATTAAATCCAGAAAACATTACTGCGTCATCCTGACGTCATGATGACGTCAGCAGGTCAACGTGGCACAGCCCAGTCAAACCTGACAGTGGGTCCCGCATGTCAGTGAAATTAGTTTAGTTAGAATTTAATTAAACTAAACTGGGTTAATTAACAGGGCTGGGCCCCACCTGTCAGTGAGTCAGTGGGTTAGCTAAGATTAAATTAGCATCTAAACTAAATTAGCAGGGCCCCGGGCCCACATGTCAGTGACCCAGGGGGGTCAAATCCCTGGTCAACCCGGCTAATCCACCGGCGTCTAAC
>NC_057810.1:269511435-269517549 GCF_018294505.1 Triticum aestivum
CGAGGGAGGCACTGCGGAGCTCAGGAGCGCGTCGGGGAGGAGAGGGGGTGGTGGTGGCCGTGGCGAACGGCGTCGGTGGCGACGGGTGCAGGAGCTCAGGGATCATAGGAAAGAGAGGGAAAGAGAGAGCCAGAAGAGGGGGAGCGGTCCAGAGGGAGAGGGGAGAACGGGGGGAGGCTCTGGGTGTCTCCGTGGCGTCGCGAGGATGCCGGGGAGGCTGCCACGGCGAAGCAGGAGGTGGAGGCCCGGGCACGGGCGCGTCGACACGCCTCTGCCAGTAGGCAGAGGTTGAAGACAGCGGTGCCCCTGGTGGGCTGGGCCGCCAAGTGGACTGGCAGGGGGGGCTGGGCCAGCACAGGTGAGCGCCAGGTAGTTTTCCCTGCTCTGTTTTATTTTTTTCTATTTCTGCAAGTTGTTTTTGATTTGTTTTAAAATATCAAATCATTTTATAAAATCTTGTAAATAATTATGGGTGCTTTCTGAATTATTTCTGAAAAGGACGTTAAGTCATCAACAAAGAAGGTCGCCGGGAAGATCCGGCCCGACTGCTCAGCAGTCGGCCCGAATCTCGAGGACTACAGCCCGCGGGTGCGCCAGCGTGCCCCCGCGAAAAGGAGAAAGGACTCACTCCGGCTCTCCGACAAGTCGGCAGTCCGCTTCCCCAGCTGCTCAACATTGTGGTTGAAGGTAGTGACGCGGTGGTTGTGATACTCCTGTGATAAACAATCAGACAAAGGTGAATATTCGGAACTCACCAGCTGGAGTTCCGGGCCGCCTGCGCAGAAGCCGGTCCGAAACTCGGGGACTACACCCAGTGGGTGCGCTGGCGCGCCCCCACAGAGAAGAACGAGAAAAAACAAAGTCAAAGAAGAAAGCATACCTGGATAGCTCCTCGCGACGCCAGATGCGCCTTGGTGCAGCTCTAGATGGCATCGCCTTCAACTCCCAGCTTCGCCTGGACATCCAGGAGCGCCTCGTTCAGCGGGCCGTTGCCGCCTCCTCGCACCCACCCAACGGGCGCGGCACTCGTCGCCTCGGCGTCTGGGATGGCCGAGTTGGCGGCACTGGTCTCCAAGGGCCGTGGCGCCGAAATCGCCTTCTCAAGGCGGCGGCGCACTGGCGAGGCGACTTGAAGGAGCAGCTTCGCCACGGCCTCGTCTTCAGTTGGCGGCACCGGCGGGCCTCCCGGCTGCTTGCCATGCGCACTCCCAGACGGCGGTGGAGGCGGTGGTGGCGGCGCGGCCGTGTCTGATGTGGAGGCTTCTCCATGATGGGGTTCTCCCCGCCGGCTTCCCCAGTCTGCCCCGTGAACTCCGGGGGCGGCGGTGCGGAGTTCAGCGGGATGATGAGTAATGCTGACTGGCGGTGCGTGGTCTCCTCAGCTTGCCGTCTTGCTGCGATGGTGGCTTCGGCCTCCTCCAGTTTCTTCTGGGTGGAGGCCACCGCTTTCTTGGCCTCCGCCTTCTCCAGGCAGTCAGCCTCCTCCTTGTCGCGCTTCTCCCGCGCGTTTCACTCCGTCGCCTCCCGGAGATCGGCGGCGGGGTCAATCCGCTGAGTGTTGGCGGACGTATCGGCCGACCCCATGACGGAGGGGACGGTGACCCTCTCAAGGGAAAGGGGGGCCCTGAAGCAAAGAAGGAATATAAAAGACTCGGAAAAGATTCATCAAAAGAAAACAAGACGAAGACAGAAAACACTTACGCAGAGACTAGTGGCGGCTTCTTTACATCCTTGCAGAAGCGGTTGGCCTTCGCGACCGCCTCCTCCCGCTTGGTCGCGGCGGCCGCCCCCTTGAACTTCTTCGTCCGGCCGCCGAGAGAACTCGGCCCGGCCCGGCGCCTCTTCGCGCTAACTTGACCGGCCAAGCCGGCGGAGGAACTCGCGCCTGGATGGCTGGCTTTCGACTGGTGGCGCGGGGCGACTTCCCCTTCGGCGTCGTCCTCGAGCCAGTCGGCGAAGGTGGCCGAGGGCCTGAGGCCGTCTCCTGCTCCTCCTCCTCCTCCGCCTTCGGTGTCGGCCTCCATCGCCGCCGCCCCTAAGTCGGGGTCGTCAATGTCGCTCTCTACTCGATCAGGGACGAACTCACGGGGCGGTCCCATGGCGCCGGCTGAAGGCTGTATGAGGGGGTTCTGACTCGAAGGAACCAAAAGAAATCAGAAGTCAGACTCAGCTTCAAAAGAAAATAGAGGAACAAGAAAGATGACTTACCACAGGCAGGGGGTTGGCGCGTGAGTACGGCTCTTTGCCGAACTGCCAATCTGCTGCAAGCTCGTAGTTCGCGATGTGGTTCACCATGTTTGCCACCTCCGCATGGGGCATGTCCCTGGTGCACATCCGACTCGGGTCACGGTGGTCGCTCATCTGACTGATCAAATGAGGTCGGCCTTGGAGAGGGAGGACTCGGCGCGCCACGAAAGTGGCCAGCATGTCGGCCCCGACCAAGCCCTTCGACTGTGTCAGCACTCGGAGTCGCGCCACGGTGGCGGCACCCGCGGGAGTCAGCGTCTTGACCTGGTGGGACCAGTTGGGAAGCCTTCCAGCTGGCGCGCTGGCTTCGTAGGGCGGCAGATTGACCCAGTCGCCTTCTGGGGCGACGTTCTTCACGTAGAAGTAAGAACGCTGCCACATCTTCATCGACTTGATCAGCGGGATGGAGGGAAATGGATTGTCAGCTGTCGACCTTCGCATCGTGATGAAGGCGTCGCACTAGGCCGGCACGCCGGCGATGTGCGTGCCGAGCTTGGACTGGAAGAATTCTCCCCACAGCTCGATGGTGGGGAGAATGCCGAGGAAGCCCTTGCACAGGGTGGCGAAGGCGGCCAGCAGCACCATCGTGTTTGGAGTAAGGTGGTGCGGCTGGAGCCTGTTGAACTCCAAGAAGGAGCAGAAGTAACTGCTCGCCGGTAGCCCCAGGCCGCGCATGAGGTGCGAGCGGAATATGACCCGCTCACCCTCCTCCGGCGCCGGCCTTATCTCCCTCACCGCTGCAGCACGGGCTCGCACCAGGTTCGTGCCGGGGAGCCGACGCGTCTTGCGGAGGAGCTCGATGAGGTCATCGTCCACCTCGGAGCCGTCCCACACGCCGGAGCGCACGACGGGAGCCGCGGCGGCAGAGGAAGAGCTCATTGCTGCGGGCGCGGCGTGGTTTGAGGGGACGGCGGCAAGAGGAAGCAAGAGAAGGCGGGGGAGCAGGGAAGAATGGGCACGCGTGCTTCGCCGTCCCGCTCCCCCCGCCTACTTATAGGCCCATAGGCTGAGAAGCCGATGGGGCGGGCGTGGGATTAACTGTGCATGGGACCCCACGCCCCCCACAATTTACCCCACGAAGTTACCGCGCACAGTAATGACGCGGGAAACCCAACCGTCCGCACGGCCGCAATGGATCCTTTCGCATGCCGAGGCGAGATAGTGGCGGGCCCCGCCTGACGGCCTGTCCCGTCGCGCGCGTGGGTAGGCAGACTGTCCCTGCCATGTGGCGCCGCGCGACGGGCCCGTGGTGGGCAACCGCGGGAAGCGTATCAGGCACGCCGCCTGGTTCCCGCCGCGACTTTCAAACTCCTTAGGGGGCAGGACGGCCCTCTACGAGTCCGACTCCAGATAGTCGGCATGAAGGCAGACGACAAGCGAGGCCTGAATTCCACCATGAGAAGAATGAAACTGTTAAGGCCCACGACATGTCACCCTTGGAGCCTCACCAGCTTCGGGGACTACTGTCGGAGTAATAGGCCACGGGTAGGCTAACCCGAGTCCCAGAACCTTTCAAAACATCGGGGCAGGCTGCGCCCCTCGAGTCCCAGAGGCGACTCCAAGATAAGCCGAGTCCCAGAGGCGACTCCAAGATAAGCCGAGTCCCAGAGGCGACTCCAAGATAAGCCGAGTCCCAGAGGGGACTCCAAGGCGAGCCGAGTCCCAGAGGCGACTCCAAGACAAGCCGAGTCCCAGAGGCGACTCCAAGATGAGCCGAGTCCCAGAGGCGACTCCAAGATAAGCCGACTCCTGGCCGGTGACTTCCGGAGAGGCCGGCTATAGGGAGTCGGCCTGCAACTCCAACCACCCTTCTAATTAAGGGCAGGCATGGCCACAGTGCGCCGTACCGACGGAGATCTCCGTCCGGCGCGGCACTGTTGCCATGCCGACCCTGACATCAGCCCTCGGGGGCGGAGCCCTGTGCCCACGACGGCATGTCTGTACGACCCAGAGACGGCGGGTCCCACCAGTCAACAGGAGTACTGAAGATGGCAAGAGAGCCATGAGACGGACCCGTTGGGAGTCGGCCCCAGGGAGTCAGCTGGCCCCTCCCACGGGCCCCACACGCCATTAGCCAGACACGACGGGGAATGGCAACAGTGATCGCCCGTCAGGCGGCGGCACTGTTGCCATGACCCCATGACCAAGCCAGTGTCATTAGAAGCACGGCTACAGTAATCCGCAGCCAGCAAGACCCGCCCGCGGCGGACAAGGGCTGTCGGCCCCGTACTAGGCAGGTCGGCGGGACCCACCAGTCGGCGGGCCCTAGTAGTCAGCGGGGAAGACGGCGGCCTGAGATACAGACGGCTGGGACCCGCGCCCAGCCGGTTTTACCATTGTACCCCTAGGGGGTAGGCCTATATAAACCCCCCAGGGCACCCATGCAAAGGGTTGGAATCCATTAGCAAAGCCTTGCCTTCTCCTACCTCCAGAAACAGCTCAAGGAGCGACCTTGTACTCACTTTGCCTTAGTGACCATGCAGAGACCCCCACAGAGCAGCAGTAGGGGTGTTATCTCCTCGGAGAGCCCTGAAGCTGGGTAAGATCCGCCGGCGTGCATGTCTTCGCCTCATCCCGTTTCCAGGCACCGGCGACGTTCTACTCGCCCTCTCCATGATAAGCCATCCTTTGGCATATGTCGAACCCAACCCCCGACACCGCCCCTGACTAATCCCACTGCTGGCCAGGCCCTGCAGCGACGGTAGCCTCACACCGTAGCCAAACCAGTCTCGTGGGCCCCCTGCTGCTCCACCGACCTCAACTCCAACTCTATATATTCCGTTTCATGGAGAGAAAAATCAGAGAGAATATTTCATCAGGTTTTACGATATGGAGCCGCCGCCAAGCCCTAATCTCTCTCGGGAGGGCTGATCTAGAGTCCATTGGGGGCTCAGGAGAGGGGGATTCGTCGCCGTCGTCATCATCAACTATCCTCCATCACTAATTTCATGATGCTCACCGCCGTGCGGGATTAATTCCATCGTAGGCTTGCTGGACGGTGATGGATTGGATGAGATTTACCATGTAATCAAGTTAGTTTTGTTGGGGTTTGATCCCTAGTATCCACTATGTTCTGAGATTGATGTTGTTATGACTTTGCTATGCTTAATGCTTGTCACTAGGGCCCGAGTGCCATGATTTCAGATCTGAACCTATTATGTTTTAATGAATATATGTGAGTTCTTGATCCTATCTTGCAAGTCTATAGTCACCTATTACGTGTTATGATCCGACAACCCCAAAGTGACAATAATCGGGATATTTCTTGGTGATGACCGTAGTTTGAGGAGTTTATGTACTCACTATGGGCTAATGCTTTGTTCCGATTCTCTATTAAAAGGAGGCCTTAATATCCCTTAGTTTCCACTAGGATCCCGCTGCCACGGGAGGGTAGGACAAAAGATGTCATGCAAGTTCTTTTCCATAAGCACGTATGACTATACTCGGAATACATGCCTGTTGGGGAACGTTGCAGAAAATTAAAATTTTTCCTACCGTTTCACCAAGATCCATCTATGAGTTCATCTAAGCAATGAGTCAAGGGAGAGAGTTTGCATCTACATACCACTTGTAGATCGCATGGGGAAGCTTGCAAGGTGATGATGTAGTCGTACTCGACGTGATTCGAATCACCGATGACCAAGTGCTGAACGGACAGCACCTCCGCGTTCAACACACGTACGGGACGGGAGACGTCTCCTCCTTCTTGATCTAGCAAGGGGGAAGGAGAGGTTGAGGAAGACAGCTCCACCGGCAGCACGACGGCGTGGTGATGGTGGAGAGGCAGTACTCCGACAGGGCTTCGCCAAGCACACAACGGAGGAGGAGAGGTGTTGGGGAGGGGAGGGCTGCGCCTTGGAGGGTGGT